>NC_037679.1:108619326-108750173 GCF_003255815.1 Theropithecus gelada | reverse complement strand
CTCAAAAAAAAAAAAAAAAAAAAAAAAAAAAGCTTCACACAGTCTGGGATAAGGGTGCTCAATACATCATAGTTTTGTTCTTTAAAGAAGATATATTCTCATGAAATAAAATCAAGATTTGCTTACCATTAGAGGCTTACAGAAAAAAAGGAAACCAGCAGGCATGATAAGAGTTCTATGACTGCTCTCCAATTTATTAAATTTGTATTCCACTAGGGAATTCAACCCTACCATTCCCGACACATCCAAGTATGTATGCTAAGTACAAATCTCAAGTGCTGCCTTAGAGGATTCGGAAAAGAAGATGGGGCAATAATTTCTTCAATGCATTATTATTTACCATAATCATACATATTACATATGACAAGTATTTTCTTATACCCTAGTGAAACACATCATAGGCCTCAGGGTCTGTACAATTACATATAGTAAAAACAAGTATTTGCAAAACTGTTTTATAAGTGTAACACTAGAAATAAGGAAAAGAATATGGGTATAAAAAGAACCAGTAAGAGTGATTTTTAAAGAGGAGTCAGGAAATTTATACCAGAATTTATGCACTACACCTCTGACCTAGTCTCTAATAGAGGGAAGGGAGAAATGGTGCCAGGGGCATAGGAAATGACTATACCACTGTTAAGGAATTTAGGTTTTCATCTGAATGAATGTGAAGTTATTTAAGAATAATCAGAGGAGTTGTATAAACCAAATTTCTGTTTTAGAAAGACCACTTTGGCTGAGCGCAGTGGCTCATGCCTGTAACTCTGAGCATTTGGGGAGGCCAAGATGGGCAGATCACTTGAGGTCGGGAGTTCAAGATCAGCCTGACCAACATGGTGAAACCCCATGTCCACTAAAAAAATATAAAAATTAGCTGGGCGTGGTGGTGCGCATCTGTAGTTCCAGCTACTCAGGAGGCTGAGGCAGGAGAATTGCTTGAACCCGGAAGGGGAGGTTGCAGTGAGCTGAGATCGTGGCTCTGCACTTCCACCTGGGCAACAGAGCAATACTCCATCCCCCCCCAAAAAAAAAAAAAAAAGGAAAAGAGCTAGGAATGGCGGCATGCATCTATAGTCCCAGCTACTCAGGAAACTGAGGACAGAGGGTCACTTGAGCCCCGGAGTCCAAGTCTAGCCTGAGCAACAAAGTGAGATCTCATTTCAAAAATAAGGAAAACAGAAAAATGAATTAATTTATAGAAATAATGAAAGATAAGAAAAATAAAAGAGATCAGTAAAATAAAAACATTAAGAAAACAAACCAAAAAAACTTTAAAAAAAAGGAGAACCAAAGCTAAAAGCAAACTTTTTGTAAACAATAATAAATTAGAAAAATGTCTGCTATGAGTTATTTTATTTTATTTTATATTTTTATTTATTTATTTAATTTTTGAGATAGAGTCTTACTCTATTGCCCAGGCTGTAGTGCAATGGCACCATCTCAGCCCACTGCAACCTCCGTCTCCCGGGTTCAAACTATTCTCGTGCCTCAGCCACCCGTGCAGCTGGGATTACAGGTATGTGCCACCATGCCCAGCTAATTGGTTTTCTTTTTTTTTTTTTTTGTAATTTTAGTAGAGACAGAGTTTCACCATGTTGGACAGGCTGGTCTCAAACTCCTGACCTCAAGTGATCCGCTCACCCTCCCAAAATGCTGGGATTACGGGCGTGACCACCATGCCCAGCCTGCTAAGAATAATTTTAAACAGCACACATATATAAAGAATGTAAAAACAATTTAAGAAAACATTATGAGTAACTACAAGCTAAGTTTTTTATAATCAGTAGCTAATTGCATTTACCAGTATTTTTTACTGACACCTGATTCACAGTTGTTTCTTGCATCCTATTCCCTCTCCTGGACTCACTTGACATCTTTCTGAACCAGGTCCCTTTAGTATTTCTTTTAGCAAGAATGTGTGGGTTGCAAACTTTCTTTATCTTTGTATGTTTGAAAATGGCTATATTTGGTCTTTATTTTTTAATGATACGTTAGCTATTTATGACATTCTAGATCGAGAGAAATTTTCTCTCAGCACTTTAGAACTATTTAATTCTGGCAACTGCTACTGTAGCATGAAAAAGAAGCATGCTTTCCATTAGATTCTCAGTCTTTGAGGTGTTTTGCCTCAAGTATACTTAAACATATGTGGGTTTGGCCAGGCACAGTGACTCACGCCTGTAATCCCAGCTCTTTGGGAGGCCGAGGCAGGTGGATCATGAGGTCAGGAGTTCAAAACCAGCCTGGCCAATATGGTGAAACCCCGTTTCTACTAAAAATACAAAAAAATTAGCCGGGCGTGGTGGCAGGTGCCTGTAATCCCAGCTACTTGGGAGACTGAGGCAGAGAATTGCTTGAACCCGGGAGGCAGAGGTTGCAGTGAGCCAAGATTGCACCACTGCACTCCAGCCTGGGCAACAGAGCGAGACTCCGTCTCAAAAAAAAAAAGATATGTGGATTTCAATTTGGGAAAATTCTCAGCCACTTTCTTTTTAAATATTGCTTGTTTTTAATTTTCTTCATTTTTTTTACTTGTGGAACTCATAAAATACTAATATGACAAAACAAGAATTATTAATAGTATAAATAGTATATATAAGTATACTTATAGTTAATATTTTCTGAGTGCTTACTTTTTTTAAATGGTGATTCACAAAAATTCTATGGAACAGGTGATGTCTTTCCACCTGTTTTACAGATGAGAAAACTAAGAACACTGGCTGATAAGTAAAACTGGCTAGCATCACACTGTCAGTAAACAATGGATTCGAGATTTAAATCGTTATAACGTAGCTTCAGGGTCCGCACTATTAACTCCTTACCAAAGTACCTGGGTCAATTGCCCATGACCTAGCCACTTGGTTTTGCATCTTCTCTCTCTCTATGGCATTCTGGGTTGAGGCTCCATACACTCTTTAATTTTACTGTGTCTCTGATTATTTTAAGATTGTGCCCACATGACTGACTGGGCTTCTCAGCTCCATTCCAGGCTTAAATTGATAGCTTATATTTAATGCTCTGTTGGCTATTGTGCACCTAGCAAAGGTTGGCATGGCCCTGGTCCTGGTATGCAGGCTGCCAGTCTTCTCTCTTCCCACTCTAAGCAGCAGCTTGCCACAGGCCACCCCTCCCGCAGGGATTATAATTCGTTTTAAGCCATTCCTTCGGAGGTGAGAGGGCCCCCATGTAAGTTCCTAGTTTCTCCCCAGATGATAGGCATTAATGGATCATGTTACCTGCCCATTCACCACACTGCACCCTAACATTTGAGTTTCTGGATCTTCAGTCTGTTTCTAGCAGGAAGGCTCATTCTCTCCTCATTCATTATGTGTCCTAAAGTGAGTTCGTTCAAATTAATGGATTAATTTACCACCTCGCTAAAGATGATGCTCGAATTTATGTTTCTTACCTAAACCTCCTTTGAAAGCATCAGACCCTTGTTTTCAATTACCAACATTTTCTGGCTATTTGGTTTTTAGCTCTTTGTAAATTGTTATTTATCTTTACTTTTATTTTTTGTCAGGAGTCTTGGAGATTAGTAGGAATATGTGAACTCAACATACTTTCACAAGAAATTCTCCATTTAATCTTAGCGTTTCTTTTTGTAATTTAATCTTGTTTTTTTAATCAAAATAAAACATTTATTTAGTCTTCAAAATTTGTTTTACAAAGTGTATAATGAATGACAGAAATCTTTTGCTGCACCTATCCCAGCACCCAGTTTCTGCTCTCCAGATGTCAACCAGCTTTTTCTTCTGGTAATTATCTCTATACTTCTAAATAACATATAACAACTGCTACATCTAAACTTTTTAGTTTTGGATTTCATCTATAAACTTCCTATCACGAAGGAGGAAAAATTACCTCTCTTACATATCCCTCCCTTCTAGCTACTCATGAACTTTTCCAACCCCCATCTGTCAAGTCTATTTCAAAGTTTTTGTTTAGATCAGTATTCAAGTATTTATATTATTATAACTACATGAATATTATTCATAACTGAGCCATATATTTTATGATTAAATTTCTTGTAAAAATTTTTGTTTTCCCTGGAGCTAAAAATTATCAATCATGGTTGATCCTTTAATTCCCCCTATAGAAGTGAAAAATGTTGAATTTTTTTTCTGAAGCCTTCTGATTCAGTCTGTATGGGTTGGTCTCTAGGTCTTTGAGAACTTATATGTCTAAATTAATTTTTATTCTCCTCTTAAAATTGACTGATACTTTTGAGTATAAAACATCATTTTTCCCTTGAATTTGAAAACATTTTTCTATTGTCTGCTAGTGTGTTAGTCCATTTGCATCACTATAAAGCAATACTTGAGACTGGGTAATGTATAAAGAAAAGAGGTTTCATTGCCTCACGGTTTTACAGACTGTACAGGAAGCATAGCGTTGGTATCTGCTTCTGGTGAGGCCCTCAAGAAACTTTCAATCATGGCGGAAGGCAAAGGGAAGCAGGCACATCACAGGAGGAGAGAGAGAGCAAGAGAGACTGGGGAAGTGCCACACCCTTTTAAACAACCAGATCTTAACCTGAATTCATTACTGCAGGGAGGAAACCAAGCTCTTCATGAGGGATCCACCCACATGACCCAAACATCTCCCACCAGGCCCCACCTCCAACATGGGGATTACAATTCAACATGCGATTTGGAGGGGATAAAGGTCAAAACTATATCAGCTAGTTTCCATCAAGCTATTGAGAAATTTAAAGACATTCTGATTTCTAATCCTGTGTATTTGACTTTTTACGTCTTAAAAGCTTTTAGAATTGTATCTTTCTAGCTGTGTTTTGAAATTTCTTCATAGTGTTTGGTGTAGGTCTTCATTTATTGTGCAGGGTACTTGGTAGGCCTGTTATTTCTTATTATTTATTGATAATTTTCTCTTCTCTGTTTTCTCTCTTCCCTCTTAATAGAAATCTATTATTTATTATTATACTTTTATTCATTCTCTCTTTGCACTTTTTGCTGTACTATTGGAAGTTTCTTAAGCTTTATCTTTCATCCTAATGGAATTTTCTAATAGTTTTTTTATTTCTTTGTGAGATGTTGTTTTGGTCTTTGAATGTTGCTTTTTACATAAACATAGAGTTTTACTTGTTTGAGGGTTGCAATATTATCTCATATCTTTGGGGCTGCTTAGATTTTTTTTTTAATGCTTCATTGTTCTCCTTACACTTTTAATTTTTTGGAGTACTTTTTCGGGTTTTGTTTTTTTTTTCTGTATCTTTTATAATGGAGGCTTCCCTCTAAATGCCAGATAATATTTAAGCTTCCCATTCATATTTAATCGTGAGGCACTGGAAAGCTGATTGCAAGCTTTGTACTTAAATTCTACCTGTTGACCAATGACTTTCTCTGTTTGGTAATAGGTAGGGACTTATTTTTAAGTGAATCATTAGCTGCCAGTATCTTTGGATTTTTTTTTTTTTTTTTCCTGTATCAGTTTTCCATGAGGAGAATCTTCCGCCTGTAGAATAATAAGGCTACATGTAAACAAACCCAGAGTTGTGGAATGGAGCTTGGGGTCTCATTTTTCAGTGTGTAGGCTTCTAGTCCCTACCCTTTTCAGTCCAGCCTCCTCACCTTTCTGCTGTCCTCAGTGTGAAGGACAGCAGATGTCTATCCTTCACATTGAATCCTCTCATTCAGTGTCTCCAGAGAATAAACCTCCCATCTCTGTTGAGGTAAGGGTGGGCCTCACAGGCTCTAACTGCTTCTCAAACCAACTTTAAACCAAACCTTCTCTTTTCAGCACTATCTGCGCAACTACCTTCAGAGGCACCTTGCATTTTTAATTTGTGACACTTTTGGAGTTCCTCAATGCAAACGGAGGTTGCTTTTTTTTGGCTCGCCCCTGAACTTGTGGAGTACATAGTTTTCATCTTTATTCAGTCTTCTAAGTGAATTTTCTCATGTCCATATTCTTTCCAATTTTTCCCAATTTTCTTGCTATCTCTGGTCTGCTATTATCTTCTCTTTTTTTCTCTTTTACAGTTTGTTTTTTTTTAATCTATGCATTATCATTTTAGAGAAATAAGGAGAAGTAAAGGTAAGCATATACATTTAATTCACTGCACTTAACTAGGAGTTTGTATTTAATAATCCACTTTAATCAGATGTCTACCTAACATTTTATTGAATCTTTTCTGCCTCCTTGCTTTTCAGGTTTTTTTTTTTTTTTTCTATTCTTGTATCTACCATGTAGGCTTGCCTATTATCTTAGTTTAGCATCCTCAGGCAAAGCTATTTTTTATCATTGCCCTTCCATTGCACTGTGTACAACTCTGCTATTGCTGCCTTGATTACATATTGATGTAGTACAAATATGTGGATGGATGGCTCTCTTCTGTTTCTCTGGGTAGGGAATTTTTCTACAACCAGGGTCCAACATAGGACCCGCTACTGATTCATGTTCCTTAAACCTTATTGAATGAAAAAAAAATGCCTCAGGGAATTTAATGGGGAACTCAATGCAAAGACCTGCATGTCCATGGGCCAGTCAAGCTATATTCAGAATCAAGATTTAGAAGCTTCGGAGATCATCTATTTAAACTACTTTGTTTTACAAATGAGAAAACTAAAGCCTAAATGAAGAAAATAAAACTCATTATATGGTATATAGCAGGGACTTTAATTCACATTTTCTAAGATCCTCACCCACAGATGTTTCTTCCACACTCTATTTCTTTAAGCAATGACATTTTGATAAGCAGAAGTCAGCAAATTAATGGCCATATTGTAAACAATACATTTTGTTTTTGTTACTGAATCTAATTACATTTGTGAAATGTGATAGATAGCTGTGTAAAAAACAAACTGAGGTTAGGAAACTTTAGCAAACCAGATAAAAGGCTGATATTTGAAACCATGTGAAGTGATAAAGACCTGAACTAAGATGGCATATGGAGAAAAATATTGATGGGATATATCAAAAAGCAGAAGAGAGAGATGCATTAAATAATAGGCAGGATAAGGAGGATGTTTGTACCATTTTCAACAATAGGGTGAGTGACAGAGCAGGAGCACCATCATCTCAGACAAACACTGCCACTTTAAGTTCCAGCTCCCTTTCTAGCCTCATGGATTTCAAGGAAATCACTTCCCTTCTAACAAGCAGCAGCCAGAAAGAGCAGACAGTGAAACAAAGATAAGACAGCTCCAGCACAGGGGGAAGTGCGGGGAAAGTCTCTGCCAAACTTCACCTTCATACATTGGGTCCCAGTAAACAGTGGGCCTTAAAAAGTGCATTCCTTTCCCTTCAGGTGCACTAAGACAGGGAAGCTAAAAGCAGACTGGGGGGGTATTCCTGCAGCTGCAGGAAGATGTATGGGAACAGACACAAACTCTCCCTCCCAGATAAACACAACAAAGACACAGAAGCAGTCCAAGCCTCTGATAAACTCTTCCACCCTGAATCCTTAAAAACTCTTAAGTCTGTAAGAGAGCGGGTTCTGACCTAACTCAGCCAGAAGCCCCTCTCAGGTTTGTTTTCTCTAAAATAAACCTGTCCTTGGCTGTCAAGTCACCTTTCATGTTTCTTTCCTCTTTCTTTAATTCTTACAGAGAGATTTTATATAATATTTTTGCAAAATAATTGGTCTTTTTTCCATGGAACCACATATACTGATACGGAATTCATTCTATAACAAAAATAAAACAGTGGATAATAATGAAACTTCAGCACCACACTTAGTTAAAATGTTTCTCTAGAAGAAACAGCCTTTTTAAAAAGTATAAGCCCTGATTCCTCAGTGTGGACTCTTTGCGATACCTCATTTTAACCTCTTAACTAGTAATCTGGTTTCAAATCAGATGTGCTGCAGTCCCCACCTTGGGCTCATAAGACCACAGACTTTTCCATAAAAAGAGATGAAAGGGAGATATGTGGCCATCACCACTTCCAGGTGTACAAAATGTTTAACTCTCTGCGAAGGTCAGTCTTCGGTAAAACGCTACCAGGTGGGGCACTTGTAGAGGTTCCTGATTCCTCTGGTTCCAGATTTTGGCAGGGACTTTAATTCAGGTTTTCTAAGATCTCACCCACAGATCTTTCTCCCACACTGTATTTCTTTATTTTAAGCAATGACATTTCGATAAGCAGAATTCAGCAAATTCGTGGCCATATTGTAAATAATACATTTTGTTTTTGTTATTGAATCTGATTACATTTGTGAAAAGTGATAGAGATATCTGTGTACAAAACAAACTGGGGTTAGGAGACTTTAGCAAACCAGATAAAAGGCTGCTAGGCTCATAAAACTATAGACTTTTCCATATCAAGGGATGAAAAGGAGATATGTGGCCATCACCACTTCCAGGTGTACAAAATGTTTAACTCTCTGCAGAGGTCAGTCTTCAGTAAATGTTACCAGGTAGTGAAAATTTTGGTGAGTGTATCTCTTATATTTTTTCTTTTACATATTCAAGGGCACACTGAGAAATTCATCCTTTCTTGGTTTTCATTATGTATCTTTTTTCTATTTTTCCTCCTACCTCCCAGGCTATTCCTCTTCAGTCTCTTCTCCAAGATCCTTGTCCTCTGCCCTCCTTTAATTTAATTTTATTTTTTTGTTTTGAGGTGGAGTCTCTGTCACCCAGGCTGGAATTCAGTGGCGCAATCTTGGCTCACTGCAATGTCTGCCTCTCTGGCTCAAGCAATTCTCCTGCCTCAGCCTCCCAAGTAGCTGGGACTACAAGTACCTGCTGCCACACCTGGCTAATATTTTTGTATTTTTGATAGATACGGGGTTTCACCATGTTTGCAAGGCTGATCTTGAACTCCTGACCCCAGGTGATCTGCCCACCTTGGCCTCCCAAAGTGGTAGGATTACAGGCTCTGCCTTCCTTCTAGATGCCAGGGTGTCCTGATTATCTTTCTCAGTGAGTTGTCTCTTTATTATATTGTGTCTCAACACATTCCCTGGGTAATCTCACACCTTTCCATGGCTCCACCTACTACCTCTTATCTATGGACTCCAAGTCTCTGTTGAGAATTCAGACCAATTCAGACCAATCTCCTTAGCTCCAAACCTGGATTTCCTACCTAATATTATCTCCTCTAAAATTTCCACAGTCACCTCCTCCTCAACATGTTTAAAACTGAATTAATAATTGTATGTCAAAATAAATTTTGTGTTATATATAAACTAGACTAATATATTGACAAAATAAGAGTCTTGCATGCATTATTTACAATTTAAGTACTCTTCCATTGTTGTAGATAAGTCATACAGGTACATAATCTTTGCCCACTTTCCTTGTTACCTCCTTTCTTCTCTTTAACTCTCATATCCACAGATCAGCTTTGCACTTAGCCAGTAATGCCACTCACAGCTAACCTCCATTCTTCCATCCTCCCAAAACTGAAAAACAGCTCCTGCAATCTCTGGTCTTTAACTGTTTATTTATCAGTTAATTGAATGCCATAGAAAAATTGCTTGGCCTCCCCACCTAAGCTATCTGCAAGCTAAGGATCTAGAAATGAAGTCATGGTGTAAAAGAAGAAAATTATAGCAAAATTCAATGATAGACTTCCACTTCCAGAAAAATAGAGTTTATGTACTTTTTCCTATTCCTCATGCTAAGTACACCAGAAACCTTGTATATTATGTATAAAACAAACATAAGAAGACTCTGAAAGGTGGAGAGAAAAACACAGACCAATGAGGAGACTTAGAATGCAGTGAATAACATGGTGGTGAGTTTCCTGGGTCCTCCTCCGGCCTCATATATCCCAGACATGGAACTGCAGAAAGTGGCAGTCAGGAAACACTACAGGTGCAGACAAAACAATTCCCAACAAAAGCCTGCTGTCTCTATCCAGAGGGCTAGGAAAGGGCAGCTTAGTAAGAAAAGTTTTAGATAAGAACTGCTGTATTCCAGCCAAATATCACAGAAAAAAATTTAGCTCTACCACCACCAGCAGCAGCAAAAGCTGAGTGAAATCCCAGATTTTCATCCTTGCCAGGATGTAAGAAGGTCCTCCAAAGGCCCATACCCCAGGATGGTATCAGAGAGGATCAAGTAGAGAGTCAGAAATTTTATCTTCACTGGGTAATAAGCACCCGCTTCCCCTGTCACAACACACACCCTCACCCATGTTGTTAGTGGAGACTACATGGGAACCTGAACTTTTACTGCCACATGACAGTAACTAGGCACCCCTACCACTACCTGCTCGGGTGGTGACAACAGAGCCCTACTGGAGAATAAGGACTTCCACAACCACCCAGTCAGTAATAATAAAGCCATGTACACATACTCTCACCATGGTGTCAGGGGAGGCCACCCGGGGTGCAGGTACTCCAATTCCTCCCAGTTAAGGAGTTATCAGTGAAGACCTCATGGGCAGCTAGAATTTCCACTCTTACACAGCAGGAATGAGGAGCATCTACACTGGATGTCAGCAGAGGCTGAGTGGGAGACCACTATTTCTACTTCTACCTGGCAGCAATGAAGCAGTGCTCCTCCCTTGCTCTGCCAGAGTGATGTTCAAGGACTAAAGAGAAGGTTAAAATAAAATCCAGTCTCATTGCATAATAAATGTCCAGATTTCAATAGAAAATCACAGTATGTCAAGAAGCATAAAGAACTCAAACTGAATGAAAAAGACAATCAATAGATGCCAACATTGAGGTGATGGAGATGTTAGAATGATCTTTTTCAAGCAGCTATCATAAAAATATTTCAATGAGAAATTATAAACACATTTGAAACAAAAAATTAAAAGTCTCAGCAAAACAATAGAAGATACAAAAAGCTATATAGGGGATTTTTAGGGCAGTGAAATTATTCTGTATGATACTATAATGGAAGATATATATCATGACACATTTTTCAAAAGCCATGGAATGTACATCAAGAATGAGCCCTAATGTAAACTGTAGACATTGGTTGATAAAGATGTGTTGATGTAGATTCATCAGTTGTAACAAATGTATGACTCTGGTGTGGAATATTGATAGTAGTGGAGGCTGTGCATGTGTGGGAGACAGAGATGTATGGGAATTCTCTGTATTTTCTGCTTAATTTTGCTGTGAACCCCAAACAACTCTAAAAATAATACCTATTTAAAAATATAAAACTTATAACTAGAAAATAATTTTACTTAAAATTTTTAAAAACTGTGTATAGATATAATGCAAAATGTAGAAGACAAAAGAAAAAAAATAGTGAACTTAAAAATATAATAAAAATTACTCAATCTGAACAATAGACCAAAAAAAAAAAAAAAATAGACCACAAAAAGTAAACAGAGTCTCAGGAACTCATGAGAATATAACAGAACATCTAACATTTTTGTCATTTGAATCCTGAAAGGAGAAAGAGAGTTGAAAAAGTACTCAAAGAAATAATACCCTGAAACTTCGCAAATTTGCCAAAATACATAAACCTATAGATTCAATAAGCTAAATGAACTCCAAAGAGGAAAACTCCACAAAAATTTACATGAAGACATATCAGAGTCAAACTTCTGAAAACTAAAGAGAAAGGAAAAGTCTGCATAGCAGTGAGAGATAAACACCTTATATAGAGGAGAAAACAATTCCGGGAAGAGTACATTTCTCATCAGAGACCATGAAAGCCAGAAAAATACGGCACAACAATTTTCTAGTGCTAAAAGAAAATAACTGACATCCCAGAATTCTATATACAGCAAAAATATTCTTTATGAATCAAGGGGAAATTGAGATATTCTCAAATCATGGAAAATGAGTATAATTTTTCCCAGTAGACCCCTCTAAGATAATGGCTCTAACCAGAAGGCAGAAACATTCTCTAACCAGAAAAACAGAAAAAAAAAAGAGAAGTCATGAAACATTACAAAGGAAGAAAGAATATGGTAAGCAAAAACATCAGTAATTACAATGCACTTTTCTTTTCCTCTTGAGTTTCCATAATTCTATTTGATGATTAAAACAAAAATTACAACACTATCTGATGTGGTTCTAAATGTACACAGAGACAATTACTCGGAATGATAGTAACAGGAAAACAAATACTTTTTGAAAAGACAATTATAAATTGGGGAGGATAAAGAAATATAAAAGGAAGTAAGATTTCTGTACTTTGCTTGAATTGGTAAAATGATGACTCCAGTAGACCATAATAAGTTATCTATATATAACACCTAGAGCAATAATTTTAAAAACTATTACATAGGGATACACTACAAATACAATAGATAAACCAAAACAGAATTCTACAAAACTTTCAAGTAATCCACAGGAAGGCAAAATATAAAAATAAAAAATAAAACACAAAAATGAAAAACAGAACAAACAGAAAAAAAATAAAACAAGAAGGCAAACTTAAGCTCTAACATATTATTGATTACATTAAATGTAAATGGGCCAAATAAAATAATTAAAAGAAATCTTGGCAGAGTAGACTTGAAAACATGACCCAAATATATGATGTCTATAAGAAATTCATTTCAAGTATAAAGATAATAGGCAGGTAGAAAGTAAAAGGATGCAGAAATTTACATCATGCAAACATTAATCAAAGACAAATGCTGCATGATCTCACTTATATGTGGAATCTAAAAATGTCAAACTCATAAAAACAGAGAGCAGAATAGTGACTGATGGGAGATGTCCATCAAAGTGTATGAAATTTCAGTTAGACAGGAGGATTTACATTCTGGATAGCTATTGTACAGCATGGTGACTATAAAATTTATAATATAATGTATACTTGAAAATTTCTAAGAGAGTAGATCTTATATTATTCTCATCATAAAAAATGATAAGCATATGAAGTGATGGATATGTTAATTAGCTTGATTTAATTATTTCACAATGTATACATACAGTAAAACATTATGTTTCATGCCACAAATATTATCAATCCATAAATGTATACTATTAAGGTTTAATTTGTTATTATAGGCTTTTAATTTATCAATTAAACCTTAATACAGCTGAAAAAACAAAATAAAAATTATCGAAAAAACTCTATCACATGCTTTTCCAACCATTCTCCCTTCCAATTCTAATTTCCAGTGCCTTGATATGGGTTTACATAAATTCCTGTTCTTCCTTTAAAACATACTGTAGGCTGGGCGTGGTGGCTCATGCCTGTAATGCTGGGACTTTGGGAGGCCACGGTGGGCAGATCACAAGGTCAGGAGTTAAAGACCAGCCTGACCAACATGGTGAACCCTATCTCTACTAAAAATACAAAAATTAGCTAGGCATGGTGGCTTGTGCCTGTAATTCCAGCTACTCAAGAGGCTGAGGCAGAAGAATCCTTGAACCTGGGAGGCGGAGGTTGCAGTAAGCTGAGATCATACCATTGCACTCCAGCCTAGGCAGCAGAGTAAGACTCCGTCTGAAACACACACACACACACACACACACACACACACACACACATTGTGTATATTTATTTATTTAAGTAAATTATTATAATTTTTAAAGTGTCTGTCTTGGCTGGACGCAGTGGCTCAGACCTGTAATCCCAGCACTTTGGGAGGCTGAGGTGGGTGGATCACGAGGTCAGACGTTGGAGACCAGCCTGGCTGACATAGTGAAACCCCATCTCTACTAAAAATACAAAAAATTAGCCAGGCATGGTGGCAGTTGCCTGTAATCCCAGCTACTTGGGAGGCTGAAGCAGGAGAATCACTTTAACCCTGCAGGCAGAGATTGCAGTGAGCCAAGATTGCACCACTGCACTCCAGCCTGGGTGACAGAACAAGATTCCGTTTCAAAAATAACAATAATAATTAAAAAATAAAGCATCTGTCTTTTCCAGTAAAACCTCTACATCTAGTAAAAGTATTATTTGCCAGTCACTAACATAGCAACCTAAACCCTATAGGCTTTTAACATATACTGTATTTGATAATTAATGAACAATTTTACTGGTTGATATAAGTGTATCTGTGTTCTTTCTCACATGCATATTTATTTTAAATGCTTGAGAATAAGTAAGGCAACCAAATGTAAAATTATTTCAGCACAATTTTGGAAACCATACAATAGCAAGCCATCAGGAATAGCATTCCATAATACACACCATACACCCCCTTGACATATTTCCCATTTGTGTCATATGCTAAAGAATGAAAATGATAGAAGAGCATAATCTGGCTTAGAAATGATAGATTCTAGGACATTTGAAGGTATTCGTTTATATCTTCACACAAATATTCCAAGTTAATTAAATGTATTATAATAGTTTCTGCCCTCACACGAAAATTTCAATAAAGAGCCACCATGTTTCACTTTAAAAAAGAAGTGTCAGTGACTGTATTAATATCAGACAAAGTGGACTTCAGAGCACAAAAAAAAAAAAAAAACACCCAGAAACAGAGAGAGAGACAGAGAGGGACACTATGTAATGATAAAGGTCAATCAACCAAGGAGACATATCTATCCTAAATGTGTAGGTACCAAATAGCAGAGTTGAAAAATATGTGCAGCAAAGACAAATAGAAATAAAAGAAAAAATTGACAAATCCGCAATTGTAGTTGGAAATGTCAATACCCCTCCTTCAATAATTGATAGAACTAGACAGAAAATCGGCAAGGTGATAGATGAATTCAACACCATCAACCAACAGGATTTTATCAATGTTTATAGAACACTCCATCCAACAGCAGCAGAAAACACATTCTTTGCAAGTGCTCAAGAAATATGTAATAAGATAAATCACATCCCAGGCCATAAAACAAACCTCAAATTTTTTTTTTTAATTTAAATCATACAGAATGTGTTCTCTAACCACCAAGGAATTAAACTAACAATCAATAACAGAAAGATAACAGGAAAACCTCCAAACACTTGGAAACCAAACAACACATTTTACTTTGTTCTCTTTCAAAGAAAAAATTTTAAGGGCAATAAAAAATACATTTAATTGAATGAAAACACAACATATCAAAATTTGTGGGCTAAAACCAAAGCATTGCTAAAAAGGAACTTTATACCACTAAATTACGTACATTAGAAAAGAGGAGTCTCAAAGTATTAATCTAAACTCTCTTCTCAGAAACACAGAAGAGAAAGAGCAAAGTAAACCCAAAGCTAGCAGATGGAAGAAAATAATAAGGATGGGCTGGGAGCAGCGGCCCACATCTGTAATCTCAGTAGTTGCAGGGGCCAACGTGGGAAGATCACTTGAGACCAGAAGATCAAGACCAGTCCAGGTAACATAGCAAGACCCCACCTCTACAAAAAAGGTACCAAAAATTAGTTGGGAAGGGTGGTGCAGGCCTGTAGTCCCAGCTACTTGGGAGGCTGAGGCAGGAGGATTGCTTGAGCCTAAGAGTTCAAGGTTGCAATGAGCCATGATTGTGCCACTGTACTCCAGCCTGGGCAACACAGCAAGACCCTGTCTCAAAAAATAACAATAAATAAATAAAATGTATACTTTTTTAAAAAGAATAAGAGCAGAAATAAATGAAAACAGAAAGGCAATACAGAAAAATCAATGTGACAATCATTCTTTGAAAAGGTCAATAAACTTGGCAAACCTCTTGAAAAGTTGTTTTAAAAAAGAGAAAAGACACAAATTACCAATATCAAGAATAAAATAGGGGATAGTGCTTCAGACCTACACACATTAAAAGCATTAATAAGGAAACCAATCTATACACATAAATTTGGCAACTTAGATAAAGTAGACAAATTTCTATTTTATTCTATTATATCTAAGATAGAATTATCTTAGATATTAAAATTATCTCAGATATCTAAGATAAATTTATCTTAGATAAAATAGAACACAAACTACCACAACTCACCAAAATGAAATATGTGCTGATAGACAGATAAGTATTAAGCAAATTGACTTCAAATTTTTTTAAACTCTCCAAGAAGAAATCTCTTCAGGCTTAGATGGTTTCATTCAAGAATTCTACCAAACATTAAAGAAGAATTAATGCCAACTCTACACAATCTCTTCCAGAAAACAGAAAAGGAGAAAATATTTTCTCAATTAATTTTATAAATCTAGAATTATCTTGATATCCATACCAGACAAAAACAGCACAAGAAAGCGAGAAATAAAAAAAGAAATGAGGAAAAGGTATTAATAACTACAGACCAATATTTCATGAACATAGATAAAAAATCTTTAACAAAATACTAGCAAGTAGAATTTAGCAATGTATAAAAAGAATTATAAACAACTGTCAAGTGGGGTTTATTTCAGGATACAAGGATGGTTCAATATTGAAAAATCAATATCATTTATCACATCAACAGAAAATTACACAATTTTTATCAATTGATGCAGAAAAATCATTTGTTAATATTCAACATTCATTAATGATAAAAATTCTCATAAAATGAGAAAGATGGAGGAAATGCTTTAACTTGACAAATATCATCTACAAAGAAACTACAGCTAACATGATATTTAATGGTGAAAGACTGAATCTTGTGAACCCCAAGATTGAAAATAATGTCTGCTCTCACCAGTTGACTATGTTAGTCAACATAGTCCTGGACATTACAGCCACTGAATAAGGGAAGAAGAAAACTGAAAGGCATATATTTCAGTGAAAACAATATTAAACTGTCCTCACTTACAGATTAGATGATCATTTGTGTAGAAAATTTTAAAGCATCTATAAAAAGGGTCTTGGAACTAATAAGTGAGTTCAGCATGGTCACTGACCCAAGATCTACCTATATAAATTAATTCTATTTCTGTATACCAGCAATAAATATGTGAACATCAAAATTTAAAATATCATTTACAATCACTCAAAAAATGAAATAGTTAGGTATACATCTAAGAAAATATGTATATTATTTTAATGCTAAAAATTACAAAACAGTGATGAATGAAATCAAATAAAATCTAGAGACTCTCAACCCTCTGAGCCCAAGCTAAGACATCATAACCCCTGTGACCTGCACGTATACATCTAGATGACCTGAAGCAACTGAAGAACCACAAAAGAAGTGAAAATAGTCAGTTCCTGCCTTAACTGATGACATTCCACCATTGCGATTTGCTCCTGCACCACACTAACTGATCAATTGACCTTGTGACAGTCCTTCTCCTGGACAATGAATTTCAAGAGCTCCCCACTGAGCACCTTGTGACCCCCACTCCTGCCCGCAAGAGAAAAACCCCCATTAACTGGAATTTTCCACTACCTACCCAAATCCTATAAAACTGCCCCACCCCTATCTCCCTTTGCTGACTCCTTTTTCAGACTCAGTCCACCTGCACCCAGAAGATTAAAAAGCTTTATTGCTCACACAAAGTCTGTTTGGTGGTCTCTTCACATGGACATGTGTAACAGACAAGTCAGCAAAATGGTGTAATAGGAAGTCATCCACTCACATCCTCTCAAAACGAGAATTCTGCATTCATCCACAGACAAGTCTCTGCAGGATTCAGGTAGGAAGCTATGAATCCCTGGGGAGCCCAAGAGCTAGAAAGACTGTTCTGAGAGTGCAGACCAACAGCCAGGTGGCAGACCTGCTGATCATGCCCCTGGGATTTAAATCTAGAAACAGCCTTGTTTCCCAAAAGGCTTAGGTACAGTCCTGTTTATCCTTGAACCAGAACAAGTTGCCAAGGGGTCCAGGAGGAATCATGCACATTAGTGCCTTAGCAGAAAGGCTTGTCTGTCCACTGACAATGGTCTTTGAAGTGAATTTGAAAGTTACCTTGTAACTGGGCCCTAGCCCTCCTCATCTGGGATCCCAGCTCATTACTGTTTGTGCAAGAACTCAAGAGAAAGACTCGCCAATATCTCACAGTCTAGGGATTACACATGTCAGTCATGTAAGCCTACATGATGGGAACATCAGCCTCCATCCCAAAGCAGTTCCTGAGGGGGCCCAGTCAGCTCCAGCTCCTCAGTCTGGGAACTGTCCCATTTGTGCAGGAAATGACTCTGGGATGTGTACCCACATGACCTACTGGGGTAAACTCACTGGCCTTCATCTCACAGTGAATTCTGAGGGGAACCAGTCTCAACTTCAGCATCTCCTGAGAACTGTTGGGATGCATGCATATATGGGCCACCAGCCCCCATCCCACAGCAGGTACCAAGGTGGTCCAGGCTGAGCTCCATCCCCTCTTGTTGCAGTTGGGGAATTGGCCTGGAAACCTCGCCTGTCTGGGCCTATGGGACAGGCTTCCAGACTTGGGTCCCTGGCCAATATTCTCACTCTACTTGGGTACACTCGTTGGATCTTCACCAGGTCCATCTCTGCCAGAGTGCATGCCAATCTTGGAACTTTTGTGAAACTCACAGCAAATATGGGTTTAGGGCACCCTCTAGTGTTGGAACAGCTGCAATGTTCACAGTCTTTCATAACAGTTGGCTTGGATAACTGAACAGGTCCACTGAAGAAGGATGGGCATATATAAAGCCAGACTGAAGATTAAAATAAATACCTAATTTTTCGATGTGCAGACATCAACGTGCAGCCACAATCACCAAGTACAATCAGAATTATGACCTCACTAAACAGACAAAATAAGGGGCTAGTGATCAATCCCAAAGAGAAGATGTGTGATCTATTAGACAAGGAATTCAAAATAACTGTGTTAAGAAAAAAATTGTATGGAACCAAAAAAGACCCTGAATAGCTAAAGCAATCTTCAGCAAAAAAAAAAGAAAGAAAGCTGGAAGCATCACAGTAGCTGACTTCAAATTACACTGCAAAAGTATCATAACCAAAACAGCATGTCACTGGCATAAAAAAAAAAAAAAAAAAAATCACAATGACCAGTGGAATAGAATAGAGAACATATAAATAAATGCACATATTTACAGCCAACTAATTTTCAATAAAAGTGCCAGGAACACACATTGGGAAAAGGACAGTCTAATAAATGGTGCTTGAAAAACTGGATATATATGCGGAAGAAAGAAACTAGATCCTTATCTCACCAAATGCAAAATCAACTCAAAATAGATTAAAGACTTAAATGTAGTCAGGTGGTGGTGCACATCCATAGACCCAGTTACTCAGGAGGCTGAGGCAGGAGGATCACTTGAGCCCAGGAGTTCAAGGCCAGCCTGGGCAACGTAGTGGACATAGTGAGTTCCTACCTCTAAAAAAAAAAAAAAAAAAAAAAAAAGATCCAAAACTACAAGAATAAAATATAGGGTAAATGGGTTGGGTGCAGTGACTCACGCCTATAATCCCAGCACTCTGGGAGGCCGAGGTGGGTGGATCACTTGAGGTCAGGAGTTTGAGACTAGCCTGACCAACATGGCAAAACCCCATCGCTACTAAAAATACAAACATTAGCCAGGTGTGACGGTGTGTGCTTGTAATCCCAGCTACTCGGGAGGATGAGGCATGAGAATCACTTGAACCCAGGAGGTGGAGGCTGCAGTGAGCCAAGATCATGCCACTGCACTCCAGCCTGGCAGACTCTGTCTCAAAACATTTATCTCTCTATCTATCTGTCTATTTATCTATGGTAAATGGTTCATGGTATTTGCCTGGAGCAAGAATTTTTTTGATAAGACCTCAAAAACTCAGGCAACAAAAGCAAAAATAGATGAATGCAATTACATCAAGCAATTACATCTGCACAGCAAAGGAAATAGACCAAAGAGAAAGCCTATAGAACCAGAGAAAATACCTGAAACTATGCATCTGACAAGGAGTTAATATCTGGATTATACAAGGAACTCAAACAGCTCTACAGCATCCCCAAAAATCCAAAACCCAACATAAAAATGGGCAAGAAGCCTGAGTAGACATTTCTCCAAAGAAGACATACAGATGGCC
This sequence comes from Theropithecus gelada, assembly GCF_003255815.1. Classification (NCBI taxonomy): domain Eukaryota; kingdom Metazoa; phylum Chordata; class Mammalia; order Primates; family Cercopithecidae; genus Theropithecus; species Theropithecus gelada. The sequence continues at coordinate 108,730,437 of NC_037679.1, read as the reverse complement.
CAAGGGATATGGAAAATGCTCAGCATCACTAATCAGGGAAATGCAAATCAAAACCACAATGAGATATATTACCTCATCTCAGTTAAAATGGCTTTCATCAAAGAGACAAAATAATAATAATAATAACAAATGCTGATGCTGATGAGGATGTGGAAAAAGGGGAACTTTAATATACTGTTGGTGAGAATGTAAATTAGTACCAGACATTAGGGAAAACAGTATGGAGGTTTCTCAAAAAATTAAAAACAGAGCTGCTGGGCGCGATGGCTCACGCCTGTAATCCCAACACTGTGGGAGGCCGAGGCGGGCAGATCATGAGGTCAGGAGATCGAGACCATCCTGGCTAACACGGTGAAACCCTATCTCTATTAAAAATACAAAAAATTAGCCGGGCGTGGTGGCGGGCGCCTGTAGTCCCAGCTACTCGGGAGGCTGAGGCAGGAGAATGGCGTGAACCCGGGAGGTGGAGCTTGCAGTGAACCGAGATGGTGCCATTGCACTCCAGCCTGGGCAACAGAATGAGACTCTGCCTCAAAAAAAAAAAAAAATAAATAAATAAATAAATAAAAACAGAGCTACCATATGATCTAATAGTACTACTATGGGGTATATATCCAAAAATTAAAAAATAGAATTAGTATGAATTAGTGTGTCAAGGAGATACCTGCACCCCATGTTTATTGCAGCACTATTCACAGTAGTCAAGATATGGAATCAACCATCAACCTGAGTGTACATCAACAGATAAGTAAATTTTTATTTATTTATTTATTTTGAGATGAATTCTTGCTCTGTAGCCCAGGCTGGATTGCAGTGGCGCAATCTTGGCTCACTGCAGTCTGCATCTCCTGGGTTCTAGCAATTCTGCCTCAGCCTCACAAGTAGCTGGGACTATAGACACCCACCACCATGGCCAGCTATTTTTTTTTATTTTTATTTTTAGTAGAGACAGGGTTTCACCATGTTAGCCAGACTGGTCTTGAACTTCTAACCTCAAATGATCTGCCCACCTTGGCTTCCCAAAGTGTTGGGATTACAGGCATGAGCCACCACACCTAGCCTGATATATAGATTTTTTTAAATGTGACATATTTTTATATATATATACACACACACACACACAGCAGTATACTACTCAACCATAAAAACAATGAAATCCTATCATTTGTGGCAACATAATAAACCTAGAGGACATTATGTTAAGTGAAATAAACCAGGTACAGTAAAACAAATTCTCACTCATATGTGGAATATAAAAGAGATGAAGTAGAGAGTAGTATAGTGGTTACCAGAGGCTGGATAGGGTAGAGGACAGGAAAGAATGGGGAGAAGTTGATCAATGGGTAAAAAGGTACAGTTAGACAGGAGGAATAAGTTCTGGTGTTCTGTTGCACAGTAGGGTAAAATTAGTTAACAATAATGTATTGTACATTTCAAAATTGTTAGAAGAGAGAATTTTGAATTTTTTTTTTTTTTTTTTTTTTTTTTTGAGACCGAGTCTCGCTCTGTCGCCCAGGCTGGAGTGCAGTGGCGCACTCTCGGCTCACTGCAAGCTCCGCCTCCCGGGTTCACGCCATTCTCCTGCCTCAGCCTCCCGAGTAGCTGGGACTACAGGCGCCCGCCACCTCGCCCGGCTAGTTTTTTGTAGTTTTTAGTAGAGACGGGGTGAATGTTTTAACAACAGTAAATGATAAATGTTTGAGGTGATATATATACTAATTACTAGATTTGATCGTTATAAATGTATACACATATCAAAACATCACATGTACCCCATAAATATGCACAATTACTATGTGTCAATTTAAAAAAATTTTAAAGATCTAAATAAATGGAGAAACATACTATGTTCATGAATTGGGAAATGAACTATAGTAATGATGCTAATTGTCCCCAAATTGTATAGGTTTAATGTAATGTCAGTCAAAATGCCAGTGAGATTTTAAAAGGCATAGGCAATATTATTCTAGAATTAATGTGGAATGCCAAAAGACCTAGATTAGCTAAAACAATTATGAAATATTGCATGTTCTCACTTATAAGTGGGAGCTAAACATTGAGTACATATGGACATAAAGATGGGAATAAGAGACACTGAGTACTACTAGAGTGGGAAGGGTTGGAGGGGAAAGGGTTGAAAAACTGCCTATTGGGTACTATACTCACTACCTGTATGACAAGAGAGGTCATTTATACACCCAACCTCAGTGACATGCAATTTACCCTTGTAACAAACCTGCACATGTATGCCCTGAACCTAAAATAAAAGTTGAGAATAAATACAGAGAATAAAGTGAGAAGGCATACCTCTGTCTAATAGAAGTTTCAAAAGGAAAGAATGGAGAGCATGAGAATGAGGCAATATTTGAAGAGCTAGTAGTTGAGAATATTCAGAAATGGTGAAAGAAACCAATCCTCATAATCAAAATGATCAGTGAATCACAAGTAGAATAAATAAAAATAAGTATCCACCTAGAAACTCTGTGGTGGAACTGCAGAACCCAAAAGACAAAAATAAGTCTTTAAAAGCTGCTACAGAAAAAAGATAAAGTAATTATATAAGACAGATAACTTCTTAACAGGAATGATGGATGCCAAGGGACAGCAGAATATGTCTTTAAAGTGCAGTCAGCCTAAAGTTGTATAGCTATTGAGAATTATTTAAACTTATAACATTTTTTTATTTTATTTTTAATTATTTTCTTTTAACCAACCAAACAAGCAGCATTAAGAAAAGATTCTTGATCCGTTAATAAGATGTTATAGGAATACCACTGAAATATCATTTCTCACCTATTAAATAACTAAAAGTCAAAAATTTTAACAACAGATTCTGCATCAGAGTCTGTGAAGTAGGCCGGGCACAGTGGTTCACGCCTGTAAACCCAGCATTTTGGGAGAACAAAGTGGAAGGACTGTTTGAGCCAAGGAGTTCAACACCAGCCTGGGCAACATAGCAAGACCTCGTCTGCATGAATAATAATTTTAAAAATGGCTGGGTGTGGTGGCGCATGCCCGTGGTTCCAGCTACTTGGGAAGCTGAGATGGAAGAATTGCTTGAGCTCAGGCAGTTGAGGCTGTGTGAGCAATGACTGCACCACTGCACTCCAGTCTGGGGGACAAAGTAAGACCCTATCTCAAAAAAAAAAAAACTTATAAAAATGAGATTTTATAGTTGTATAAGTGTATCCCAGAAATACTTTCAGAAGGGAGATAGTTAGGGCAAAATGAGTAATCTAGCAATATCTACTAAAACCAAAGCCTGCATTTACTCTTTGCCCCAACTATCTCCCTTCTGAAAGTATTTCTGGGATACACTTATACAACTATAAAATGACATGTGTATAAGGTAACTCATTGTAGCATATTGTAATAGCCAAAAATTGGGAAAAGTTCACACTCACAAAACAGGAGATTTCTTTAAAAACAGTAAGAAACCCACAAGATAAAAATACTATGCAGCTATTTAAAAAATAAGAATGAAGATCTGTATATACCGATATGGAAATATCTCCAGGATTTTTGCCGTTAAGTCGTGTCACTAGATACAAAAGGAGGTGAAACACGAATACATATTGCTCTAAGCATTAGAAAAACTATAATGATTAAAGTAAAAGTAATAAAAATTATTTCCTACATTAGGTGGGTGAAACAGAGGAGAATGATTCAAATAAGATTATACAGATAACTTTTATATTCAATTGTTTTCTTATTAATTTGTAAAAGTTTTATTATACACAATTATGCACACAGCAATTATTTCTTAGTTGTATTTTCATTCACTTCATAGTGCATTTGATAAATTCTTTTACCTCTTAATTCTAATGTAGGAAGAAAAAAATTAGCATTTCCTCTATGATTTGTACTTTTTTGTGTTTGTTTAAAAAATCATATCTTCCATACACATTCAAGAACAGATGATTCCAACCTTATGTAAACTCTTCCAAAGAACAGAAAAAGAAATAATGCTCATCAACTAATTGTATGAGGTTAGAACAACTCTGACACCAAAACCTGAAAAAGGCAGTTCTTTCTCATATGAGAAAGGCAAATTGTGGACCAATATTACTCAAGATACAGATGCAAAAATCCAAATAACATACTAGCAAGCCAAACCTAGCAATATATAAATAAGAAAATAAATATATTTTGACCAAGTTGCATTTGTTTCAGGAATGCAACTATTCCATGAATAGTTCAACATGACAAAATATGCTGATGTAATTTTCTTATTAAAAAGTAAAAAGTTGACTGGGTGCTGTGGCTTATGCCCATAATCCCAGCACTGTGGAAGGCCGAGAGCAGGAGGATCACTTGAGGCCAGGAGTTCAAGACCAGCCTGGCCAACATGGCAAAACCCCGTTTCTACTAAAAATACAAAAATAATATGGGCATGATGATGCATACCTGTAGTCCCAGCTACTCAGGAGACTGAGGCACAAGAATTACTTGAACCTGGGAGTCAGAGGTTGCAATAAGCTGAGATCATGCCACTGCACTCTAGCCTGAGCAACAGAGCAAGATTCTTTCTCAAAAAAAAAAAGTTTAAAAAAGCATTTTGATAATCTCAATAGATGCAGAAAAGTCAATATGAAGTTTAAATAATAAAGTTTTTGTGATTAAAAACTTTAAAAACTAGGGATAGAAAAAAATCTCTCTATCCTGATAAAAAAAATCTAAAACTATAAAATAAAATAAAAGCTAAATGCCTACAGTAAATATCTTACTTGGTAGTAAAATGTTAAAAGCATTACCTTTAAAATCAGAAACATAACAAGATATAAACTGTCAGGTAAAACAGTAGATAAGACAAGAGGGGAAATAAGAGTATAAAAACTGTCTTACCTCCCCACCTAGGCAAGCTAAGATGTAGAATCTCCCCGCTCCTATTTGAAGCAGTATAATAAAGAGAGAAGAAAGGGAAAAGAATATTTAGCAGTTGATATGTTTGCATACATAGAAAACTTCTTTTATCTAGAAATTACTAGAATGTAATGAAAGACTTTAGCAAGGTTATCAGATACAAGATCAATATTTTGAAATTTAAGTTTCTACCCAGGAACTTATTTTTAAAATATACAACATATGATTTATAGTAAAACAAACATATATATACTAGTTATGAATACTTCTAATAAATAATATATAAAATAGTTGGGAAGATAAGTATAAAACTTCATTTAGATACATTAAGAAAGATGTAAATAAAGGGGCAGATATACCATGTTCCTGAATAAAAAGATTCAATATACTAAAGATGTCAGTTATCCCCAAATTGATCATGTCCATAGTTTTTAACCTTTACGCTATCCTCTAAAGACACTAATGGAAGAAATCCTTTTTTTTTTTTTTTACATATAAGGAGGATTATATTGGTATACCTTAAAATATTTTGCACTTCACCTAAGTGTAATAATAGGAAGGAAAAATAAAAGAATACAAGTTCCATATTGCTACATAGAGAATATTAAAATCTGACTATAATAACATTTAAAAAATGGAAACTAATCATCAGAAGATCATAGTCATCAGGAGATTAATATTGAAAACTATAGTAAACAACTTTGTAAGGCTTTATATGATTCAAATCACTGTCATATTCACCTTTTCTTTTGCATTCCTCAATGTCCTTTGAAAACCTATTTATTTAATAAGTATTTATTGAATTTTGACTATACTGTTCTAAAAGATAGGGATACAGAAATGAACAAGATAGTTCAATTCCTTGAATTCAAAAAGTAAACTAATATCAAATGATAAAATTTTTCTAGAAAATGAGTAGGATAATGTAATAGGGAATGACTATGGGTAAGGGGTGTCTTTAAACTGGGTGATCACAGAAAGTGTCTTTGCAAGGTGACATTTGAGCTGAGATCTGATAACAATAAGGACACCAGGGGGCAGAGTTTTCCGGGAACAGCAGATATAAATGTCCTTTAGTGGGTGGAACTTGGAGAGCCAAGCAGAGAGTGATAGGAGATGAGACCTGCAATGTGAGCAAGATAGTTATCATGCAGAGGAGTGCTTCTCAAAGTGTGGTTCATAGACACCTTGGTGAGGGTCCCCAAGACACTTAAAGGGGTCAATGAGATCAATATCATAAGAACATTAAAATGTTATTTGCCTTTTTTCTATATTGACATTCATGTTAATAGTGTGAAAGGAAAATATCTTGAGCCCCAAAAATCACTAAGGAAAATGCAAGCTGGAAACTGTTTAGGGCAAACCTACCTCCCATTCTATTCAAAGTCACTCCTCTGCTCATGAGATAGATGAATATCTGATTGCCTTCTTTGGAAAGACTAATCAGAAACTCAAAGGAATGCAACTGTTTTTGTCTCACCTATCTGTGACTCGGAAGCTCCCTTCCCACTTTGAGTCTTCCTGCCTTTGCTTCAAGTTGTCCCACCTTTCCAGACCAAACCAATGTACTTCTTACATATACTGATTGATGTCTCATGTCTCCTTAAAATGTACAAAACCAAGCTGTGCCCTGACCACCTTGGGCACATGTGGTCAGAACCTCCTGAGGCTATGTCATGGGTACATCCTCAACCTTGGCAAAATAAACTTTTTAAATTAACTGAGGCCTGTCTCAGATTTCTGGGTTCACATAGTATTATACAAAAGCAATAACGGTAAAACCACTGTAACCTTGAGAGGAGGTGCCAGCTGGGCTTCCTGGGTTGAGTAGGGGCTCAGAAAGCTGTGAAACTCACTCATTTCCTGCATCAGGACTTACTTTAGTCCTGGGTGAATAATATTGAAGATATATGCTTAAAATATTCCTAACACCAGGATCTGTGCATGTGTTTTCTTCCCCAAGAAAGCTATCAACAGCAAAAACTTTGCTGTAAGTTTCCCTGTGTCTTCTCTCCCTGTCTCCCTTCCTCCTCCCCCAAAACTAAAGTAAAAGAAATGTTAACTGCCCGTTTTTCTGTGATCAGCGGACCTTATCTATACTCCCAATTCCAATTCCTTGTAAACATATTTTGTAAAGTCCTGTAAGATCCTGTCTCCTTTGCCATGCCGCTGCAAGGTCATAAAGTAGATAAAACCTAAGTTGCAATTCCAGTTTTCCTCAAAATCTAAGACATGTCATAAAATAATTTACTGCCTTTGTTTCTCCCCCTGGTAACATCTTCCCGCCGCACATATCTCCTGCCTTAAAGAGTTCAAAAGGCAATCTCCCAAAACCAGCAGTGGCTACCTGTTCGGGACCCTTTCCACGGTGTGGAAGCTTTGCACTTTCACTCTGCTCAATAAAGCCTACAGCTTTCTCTCTCTCTCCGTCCGTGTCTCTACCACTCGCTGCAGTTAGCCGCCACACCAATTCTTTGGCGTGGCTAGGCAAGAACCTTAGGCGTTACAACCTCAGCACAGATCAAAGCAGTGGCACCAAACTCCACTAGTGGTCATTATATTCTTCATCCACTACAACTTATTTGTATGCTTGCTTGAGTCATAAGCTGAAATAGACACTGTTTTATGGAAATGACTTTTACTTGAAAGGCAAATTATGGTTATTCAGACTTGGGTGTTTGACAGATAATCTGAGTGGCAGGTTCCCAGCAGGTGCTCAACAAATGGCAGATGTTAATTCACAGCATTTGAGCTTTCTCCCACTTTCATTTCAGTGGCCTTTTTATGATTCCCTAAATTCTTATTAACAGGATTTATTAAGAAATTATTTTTAGGCAGCCAGAAAGGGTACAAGTTGTTGGTGAAATTTTCTTTTAATGAAAAGCAGCCCCAAATCATTTCTTCCCTAAAAGAGAGCAGCCTGAAAAGTCAGGCATAGGTATGCAAACTAGGAGATTTTATATGTAAATACCGGCAGCCCTACTTGGAAGCCGGGTACATTCAATATGGCAGCTCCCGCCCTCTTTCCCTTGTCACCACGTGTGCCAGTGTTTTGGCAGTCTCTAGGTAAAACCATGTGTACAGGTATCATGGCAACCAGCCAGGTAGAAGCCACATTTGCATAATGAAAGACTAGGGTGGGAGGGCCAGTCTTTTTGGGGCTGTGTAAATGGCACACCTGGTCGAATCAATCCCCTGGGCCGTATGTAAATCAATCACGGCCTCCTCAAGCCTCTGTACAAAATCGATTTCATTTCGCCACAAACCAGAGACCCTCTCTTTGGCAACCCGCTTTCTCTGAATGAAGAAACCTTTTCTGTCTCTCTTCCTTTTTGGCTATCCAACTTTCCACTCTTAAACCCACTCCTCATGTGTGCCCCTGTCGTGAATTCTTTCTCGACCGTGACAAAGAACCAGAGTATATACCTCAGACAACGGAGCCACTTCATTATCTTACAGCCCAATCATTTCTATTTTAAGTACAGATTTTTGTATGTTGTCTGCCTCACATGCAGACATTTATTAAGCAAACACAAGCGGAGGAGACAGAGTCAGATGAAGTCAAACCCTCTGTTCTCTGGCAGGGCCTCAACAGTTTCATACTTTCCTGCGTCGAACTTTCCTGAAGGTCCATTTTAGGTCCTCAGCCCTCTCCTCCTTCTCAGCAATCTTCTTCGCCACGCTGTTTACATGTTTTGATTTGGGAATGATTTTTTTCTTTGTCTGAGCATACCACTTCCAGGAACCCTTCAACTTGAAGATAGGGAATTTGAAATCTGCATCTCAACTGCTGTCATCGCTTCTTTCCTTTTTAGAGTTAGTTTCCAAAGCTTTGAGCTGTAAAACTATTATGTGATTCTTAACCATCCTCCTTTTAAGAGCAAATGCCCAACTATTTTTTTGTCTCCAATTTTTCTGTGGGGGTCATGTAAAAAGTCCACATGTCTTCTGCATGGCAGTTACACAACAAGAAGACGCAAGAAAATTGACACCAGAAACTTCATGATCCGACTTCCTCCATATTCTCATGCTAAAAACCAAACCTCCTGTATCAGTTATCATTCTTGCTAACTTCGGGTTTATGTTGCAACCTGCTCTTGCAAATTTCTAGATTTTTTCCAAGAATTCTCACTAGCCTCCACATTCACATTTTCTATATAATAGTATTTTCTTTCCCCACAAATTTACAGCTTTGTATTTTGTTGACTCTTAGCTTCTGCTTCTCTTGCAAATGCCTTAATTTAAATACTCTCCCCTTTTATTTCCCAAGGATGTTGTGGGCGCCAGCTGTCAATGGCCTTGGCTTCCCTCTGTTTATTTTCCATCCTTAGTCATCAAGGTCACTCTATCACTGTCTTGGTCTCTGAGAGTTTTAAAAGCCTACAATGATGTTTGAGAGCTGGAGGAAAAAGTATTGGGTCCAAAGTACACAAATATAACTGTCACCGGTGGAGGGTGTCCAGGTTCCTGGCCTCTTGAACAAAGAATTGGACAAAATGCACAAAGCAAGGAAGGAATGAAGGAATTTATAGAAAATGAAAGTACACTCCACAGTGTGGGAGCCAGCCTGAGCACAGGGGCTCAAAGATCCTGTTACAGAGTTTTTGTGAGTTTAAATACCCTCTACTTGGGGTCTGCCCTATGTAAATGAAGAGGATGAAGTAAAGTTACAAAGTTGTTTACTCAGTGTATGCCCCATGGAGAGGATATTTCCTGTCATAGCTGAAGTGTGAATCGGCCTTATGTTCCCTGCCTCCAGACCCTATTTTCCTGCCACATAACGACAAAACCAAAACTAATTTATTATCCCAACAGCAAAACTGTACAACTCCTTTCTGTTTTTAACAGAAAAATAATGTGTGTGGAATGTGACTGCATTTAATACATTTGATTTAATGAGTCTTTGGGCAGCTGGTTTTGCAATCTTGAAGGATTAAGAAGTCTTTTCTCCTCCTTGATCTTCTTATCACTTTAAATCTGATTCTTTCCATCAGACATTTGTTCATCCTTTGAATAATTCTGCCAAGTTTTAAGCATTAGAGAAATTATTTTTTCCTAATCTCATGCATAACATGAAAAGGAGTATGTACCATTTTATATTTCTTAAATTCTGTTTTTTGTTTCAAATATGTTCTGTTGGTTTGCTGTAAACATATTTCAGACAACAAATAGATAGATCTAAATAAATATAGTTTAAACCTCTGTTCCTGTGGTAGATTCTAAATATTTGTTTTAGAAATAATTTTTGAATCACATCTAGCCTATCATTTCTTGAATATCACTAAAGTTTCTTCCCACTACCATTCTTTTCTAATATAATAAAATTGGCATATATTTTAAAATTCCAATTAAATTAGTTTCAATTAAATAAATTTTTAATTAATGTTAGAGAAGAAATATCTATAATGCACAAAAGCATCGAAAAGAAAGGAGTAATCTATTCTGCTGTGTAGAGAAAGGCATCGAACAATAACAATAATTAACATTTGTTGAGCACCTATTCAGCTAGGTGCCAGGAACTTTATGAAACCATTTTCTGATGTAGTGAGCCCAAATTTCCCCACACTGGGATCTGCAAAGTTTATAGCAAGAGTAGTAACTGTCACACACGTCCCTGTGAAGAGACCACCAAACAGGCTTTGTGTGAGCAATAAAGCTGTTTGTTTTACCTGGGTGCAGGCGGGCTGAGTCTGAAAAGAGAGTCAGTGAAGGGAAATGAGGTGGGGCCTTTTTATAGGATTTGGGTGGGTAGTGGAAAATTACAGTCAAAGGAGGTTGTTCTCTGGCGGGCCAGGGCAGGGATCATAAGGTGCTCAGTGGGGGAGTTTCTGAGCCAGAAGGAATTTCACAAGGTAACGTCATCACTTAAGGCAGGAATAGGCCATTTTCACTTCTTTTGTGATTCTTCACTTGCTTCAGGCCATCTGGATGTATACATGAAGGCTTGGGCTCAGAGGCCTGACAATAACTTATTTTCACTTGTTATTGCCCCTGTATTTCTAGATGTTGCTGGGCATGTTTTGAACATTGTCCAATGTGCCTATGTGTGCTAGGTACTGCCAAGGACCTACTGAGCATGAGCATTCATCAGGTGGTGCTCAGGCCTAATGAACAGGGCCCAGGTCAGGAACAATAGCCTCACTTTTATGTGATGGAGCCTTGTAGAGGGGCCCTAAGCAATGATATCTATGTCTTAATATTCAACCAGTGCGCCATTGGATTGTTCTTCCAGTTTTTTATTCCAGGCCTTTTTCTCCCTCAAACTAAGGTATGAATTTATGAACTGAACTGCAGACAGATTTGAGTAATATGACAGCTAATCTCTACACGCCAATGCTTGCCTGTTTTTCGTAGAATGGATTACTTACTCTTCAACCACAGGTATCTGGATTTTGTTTGAGCAGATCCCATCAATCGCCTGGTGCACTTACCCATTTCCAAAATCCAACAAGGGTCATAGCTTAGGCTTAAGTTGGAAAATTGGTTAGGACAGAAAGTAAATTTCTTTTAGAAATGAGAAAACTGAGGATCGGCAAATATAAGTAACCTGCCCAAAGTTCATATGCTTAGCAAAGAGTCAAAACAAGGTTCAAATCCAGCTCCAAGTTGTGTGTGTGTGTGTGTAAAACTGTCTCCTAGAATTCAAAGAAGCTCCTCTTTATCTCAAGATATGCCATTCTGTATTTAAATGCTTTCTCTGCCTTTTTAACCACCAGGTGAAGATATGTCAATAAACAAAACTGACTATTTCTCTGTTTACACTTCAGAGAAATAATCACAGTCTTTCTTTCTTCTTTTCCAAGCTATTTTAACCTTCATAAGGAAGTAATCTTTCAACTGCCCTAAAGGGCAAAACCAAGAGTGTTCGCTGGCTTTCCTATGGAAAATACAGAGTTTCTTTATAACTATTGAAATATCAGCCCAACTAACCATGCTTTGGCACCCTAGGGAGTGAACTCTGTCTGTTCCTTCTGTTATGTTTGATTTAAGAGAAAACAGGAAGTGTTTCCAGCACACAGACAAGTTTATTATAGCTGAGACATATTGCTACTGTCTGCAAACACACTTTCCTTAGTATGTAAACACAACCACCTGGACAGAAGAGCCAATCCAAGAGGCAGAAGAAAATTTAACAGATTTTTCATCTATCCCTGACAAGTATAGCAATCACCTGCTCCAGCCTTTCTGGAGTACAGAGAATACTGTACTTAAAAGGTTTGGGAAGGAGGGAGAGGAAGACACCCCTCAAGCATTGAACAGAGTTGGAATGGGGGAGGGGAGAATCCAGGACACAGGTACACCAGGGAAAAGAAACAAGTCTGTCATCTTGAAGCATCCCAGACACTAGCACTAGGTTTAGATGCAAAGCACTAGTAATGATTTTGTGTCATTGATTTTGTGTCATCCCACCTTGTTGTCTAGCTAAGACAACTTTGAATCTCTTTTCATAGTTGTAGAAGATCCCATAACCCTCCCCAGCTGATATAGTTTGGACGGTTTTCCCCTCCAAATATCACGTTGAAATATGACCCCTCATGTTGGAGGTGGGCCTAGTGGGAGGTGTTTGGGCCCTGGGGAAAGATCCTTCACGAATGGTCTCCCTATGGTAATAAGTGAGTTCTTGCTCTATTAGTTCATGCAGGATCTGCTTGTTTAAAGGAAACTGGCACCTCCTACTACCCTCTCTTGCTTCCTATCTTGTCATGTGACACACCTGCTTCCCTTTCACTTTCTGCCATGAGTAAAAGCTTCCTGAGGCCTCCCAGAAGCTGAGCAGATGCTGATGCCATGCTCGTACAGCCTGCAGAACTATGAGCCAAATGAACCTCTTTTCCTGATAAATTACCCAGTCTCAGGTATTCCTTTACACCTGCAATGCAAAATGGACGAATACACCAATGTTTGATCAAGTCTCTGAAGTCTTGAATTATCCTGATGACCTTTCTTACTTTAAACTCCTGCTTCCGTGAATCATCTGGACATCCTGTTCCTGTTCTTATCGCATCAATCTAGACAAGGATCTGATCACCTTTCCATCATTCCCATAAATTAGGCAAGCTGCATATGGCACAGACTTGAAGGTTTGGGAAAAGTTAACTATATTGTCATGTTTCATCCGTTTTAAATTCCCACTAGAATACAATGATCATGAAGGCAGAAATTTGTTTGTTTGTGCCATAACTTTGATGCTGAGAACAATTAGAATGCTCTCAATAAATATCTGCTGTGTGAATGAAGTAGGCATTATTCCTCATGGAAAATAAAAGCAACCTTATGTGTATTTTAGACATCCTTGTTCTTTTGTTTTGTTTTGTTTTGTTACTTGAGACAAAGTCTCCCTCTGTCGCCCAGGCTGGAGTGCAGTGGCGCAATCTCGGCTCACTGCAAGCTCCACCTCACATGTTCACACCATTCTCCTGCCTCAGCCTCCCAAGTAGCTGGGACTACAGGTGCCTGCTACCACGCCCGGCTAATTCTTATGTATTTTTAATAGAGACGGGGTTTCATGTGTTAGCCAGGATGGTCTCCATCTCCTGACCTCGTGATCCGCCCTCCTTGGCCTCCCAAAGTGCTGGGATTACAGGCATAAACCACCATGCCTGGCCGACATCCTTGTTCTCAAAAGTCTTCAACCCATATCCCATTATGTCTTTTTCACTGGCCATTTATTTCTTTGTAGCGCTTCACCTCTTGCCATTTTGTTGTTTTACCTCTTCCTTTTTCTTTATCTTTCCTCTTTACCTCCTTCTTCTTGGATTGCTCCTGGAAACTTCAACTTTTTCTCATTTTATTACATTAAAAAATATGTATTTATGCCTAACTCAGAAAGTTTGCATACCTAAATCCATTTAGTCTCAAACTCCTTCCCTCAAGTGAACCTCCTGCCTTGGTCTTTGAAATGCTGGTATTATAGGCATGAGCCACCGTACCTATCCAAATCCATGTGGGACCTCAGCAAAATCATGTCTCCTTTTTGCTGCCTGACTTATCTGACATTACGTTACTTTAGGTGAAGAGGACCAGCAAGTATTCCTTTCACAGGAAAAAACATCAGTTAAAACAGGAATCATTAAAAATTATAAATTTATTCCTGAAAACTTTTGTCTCAAAACATATTCATGTTCATTTATTCATCTATTGAAGTCAGGCCAATGAATTTTCTTTGAGCACGGATGCCCTGATTGGAGCTCTGAATCAGCTTTTGTAAGTAAACCACACATAGTGCATCGTCTATTTCAGTGTTTGATGTTTTTTGTTGTTGTTTTTGTTTTTCTTTTGAGACAGAGTTTTACTCTTGTTGCCCAGGCTGGAGTGCAATGGTGTGATCTTGGCTCACTGCAACCTCTGCCTCCTGGGTTCAAGCGATTCTCCTGCCTCAGCCTCCCAAGTAGCTGGAATTACAGGCACCCGCCACCATGCCCAGCTAATTTTTTGTATTTTTTTTAGTAGAGATGGCTTTCACAGTGTTGGCCAGGCTGGTCTCGAACTCCTAACCTCAGGTGATCCACCCACCTCAGCCTCCCAAATGCTAGGATTACATGTGTGAGCCACCACCCCCAGCCTCAGTGTTTGATGTTTTAAAACAATTGACAAGCGCTGTAAGGACAGAACCTTTTTAGATTTTATATAGTATTCTCCAGCATTTTAGAAAGTCTTGCCACAGTAATTTTCTTAGTAATTTGACTTTAAGATTTCCAACAATTTATGTATGCATTTTATTAGATCACCATTTAATTATATTCATTAAGGACATGATGAAATAATAAATAAAATTGGCAAATTTGGGTGCAAACAGAAGGAAGTTTTAGTAAGCAGACAACTTAACTGGACTAAGCAAAAGTGCATGTGTCCACTGACGGCAAGCATACCATGCCTATTTCTGTTAATCTGGTGAGTCTATTAAATCATCTGTTAAGAAATACTTTACTGCAGTCATTGTGCTTTAATACATTTCAATCAGAATTTCTACCATTGTGTTTAGCACACAATTTTCATGTTTTACTTCAGTTAGTTCCTTGGTAAAATTCCTTTTGAAAAATCATCTTTGTTTCTCCAGTGAGATGAGGTGACAAGGGAAAACTAGGATTGCTATAGACAGAGGAGATGCATGTGTTCCCACAGGCCAAAGGGAGGGAAGGGCACTGTAATGGAAAGGATAAAAAAGAGACCCAAACTGTTGTTAGAAACTAAAGAGTGGCAAACACAGGTGACTTGCTTAGCTGCCCCTTCCCATGTGGAGTAATTTCCTTTCTTTTCCTTTTTTTTTTTTTTTAGACCAGAGTCTTGCTCTGTCGCCCAGGCTGGAATGCAGGGGCATGATCTCCGCTCACTGCAACCTCTGCCTCTTGGGTTCATGCGATTCTTGTGACTCAGCCTCCCAAGTAGCTGGGATCACAAGCGCCCGCCACCATGCCTAGATAATTTTTGTACATATAGTAGAGATGGGGTTTCACCATGTTGGCCAGGCTGGTCTCAAACTCGTGACCTTAAGTGGTCTGCCTGCCTCGGCCTCTCAAAATGCTAGAATTGCAGGTGTGAGCCACCACTCCCAGCCTTTTTCTTTTCCCTAATCTTGAAAGGATCTTGTTCTGTATTGAAGAGTGTCTTACTCTGTTTGGGCTGCTATAACAAAATACCATAAACTGAGTGACTTATAAACTTCAGAAATTGTTTTATGTTTTAAAGTTAAAATTGTGAAAAATAAGTGTCTTCACTAGCACTACGACTCCTCCCCAGAAGCAGCTGTATTTGCAGTTGCCTCACCAAACAAAAGATACAAATTGTTGGTAAGTTCAACGAATCCAAATGGAGGTAACCCATTAAAAAAAATCTATAAAAATTAGACTGCAGCTACTCATCAGTTCACTTGAGTGGCCTTTTGGCAACCTTCTTTTTCTCAGCTGATAACACTTTGGCACTGGGAGCCGCATCCCCCATTGCAGGGCCTACAAGGAGGAAGTCCAAGATCAAGGCACTGGCAGATTCCGTGTCTGGCGAGGGCCTGCTTTCTGGACCAGAGCAGCTGCCTTTTTTATGTGTCCTCACATGGTAGGGGGAGGAGAGGTCTCTCTGGGGCCTCTTTTATAAGACCTCTGGGACCCTTATAAAAGAAGCCCCACATTTTATAATCCCATTCATGACGGCTCTCCTCTTATGACTTAATCACTTCCCAAAGCCCCTACCTTCTAATAGCATCACTTTGGGGATTTCAACATATGGATTTGAGGGAGACCTAAACATTCAGACCATAGCCAAGAATATGTCTCCTAAAGCTGCCAACTCAAATGTTCTATTATTTGGTTTTGATTCTTGAAACTCTCCAGCAGAACCTACCTACATTTAATTATGATCTGCATGTTTATAGTTTTATGACATGTAGAAGACATACTATTTGTCTTAAGGGATTCAGGAAGGACTGCTATTTTGATCCTTCACATTTGGAATTATGTTCCTGATTGCATGCTATAATCAGAGGATTCCCAGAACTGCACCTACCAACTGTCTTGATAGCCGAATCAAAGTACCTGGCAGTTTTATCTATCTCATCAACTCCCTCCACATGGCTTTCTTTTATACTTGTAATTTCTGGCCCACATTTTTTAAAAGTAAAAACAGTGTCTTACTTCTATTCCTTCTCCTGCCACAGGAAGTGGAAAGAGCAACAAATTAATAGTTAGAAAACCGTGTTTGAGTTCAAACTTGGCCACCAATGTGCCACACAGAAAATCATTACCTATAGCAAAGGCTGAGCCTCCTTGTGATGGCCATGTGCCTCTCTGCAGCCTGGTATTCCATTCTGCCTGACATCCATTACAAATCCCCATGCGGCACCCAGTCCTGACCACTGTCAATCACCTACCACGACCTATCCTGCCCCATAAAATAATCACAGCACTTTTCTTCTGTATCAAAGCTGAATCCTGTGAAGGTCCCATCCTCTCTCTAGGAGACCCAGGACTGAACCCATCCTGTTCCACATCAACCATCTCCAAAACAACAGCCCTTGGCATCATGTCTCCTCCAGTATTCTTTTACCCTCATACTATTTCCTCTCCGCCTGATCTTTCTTCCTTCCCATTCTTTATCTCAAACATTTAACAGTGCCTTCTGAAACACCCATGCTATGGTCAACAAATGCCTCAATATTCTTTATCTCTTGGTTAACTGTTCCCTACACCCCTTGGCTACACTGGGAGGTGAAAAGGATGATGTTTTGGGGATAGAGTACCTAGGAATGCGAAGGTCCTAGGTTGTAACTTGGCTATATGAGTGTTCATTTTCATATTCTTTTAATCTGTACATATTCATTACATATAGCCTTTATATGCATGATCTGCTTCCTCATTTTAAAATATTTTATAAAAACGCAATCTCTGTTCTTTTGAGGCACATGTCATTTAACCATAACACTCAATCCCTTTTCATCAGTCTCTGTCAATTATTGAAGTCCTGATTGTTCTCCCTCATCTATTGCTGCATTGATAGATCGTCTTCTCCAGCAAGCACCTACTATCAATCTGGTTGATTTCAATATTCAACACGTGACCTGTCCAACAAACTGGATTCTGAGTTCCCTGAGCTCCTTGGTTCAAAGTCATTTTCTTCTCCCCTCTCTTAGCTGCCCTGAACTGTTCAAATCAGTAATGTAGAAAATCTACCCTCTAACTCCAACACTACCTTCCAGGTGTTGGCTTCAGTAATCCCCTTTTTACCTGGGCTGGACTGTGAGACCAGCTACGCTGAGTTAAGGGAACCAGTATTATATCAAGCAATCCCTGTCCTGCCCTGGGAGACAGAATCCCCACAATGCTCACTTATACAGTCAGTTCCAGGCTGAGGCCTGAGGAGTCCATCCTCCTGCAATGGGAGATGCAGCTCCCAGTGCCAAGGTGCTATCAGCTGAGAAACAGAAGGTCCCAGAAAGGCCACTCGAGTGGCCTCATGAGTGGCTGCAGTCTAAATGTTAAAGATTTTTTTTTTTTTTTTGGTGGGTTACTTCTATTTGGATTGGTTGAACTTATCAACAATTCATATATTTTGATTGGTGAGGTAACTGCAAACGCAGCTGCTTCCAGGGAAGCACTAGTTGACCACTTATTTTTCACAATTTTAACTTTAAAACGTAAGTGTTGCCATTAGTGGTCAAGTCAATGTTGTCAACAATGACGTTATCTGATAAATCACACATTCCTGATTTTAATTCCCAATTCCCATTTAAGTTCAGATTCTCTTCTCAAAATTCCATGGGGACTGTTCTCACAACTGCGCAGACACCTTAAAATCCATATGTCCCAAGACAGAAGTCATTATCTTCTCCCTCAAACCTGCTCCCGTTCCAGAATTCTAGAGCTCAGTAACCAGATGAGCATATCAGGGGTCATCTTTGATGCCTCCTTCTTCCTAATGTCCTGAATCCAGTCAAATACCAGGTCCCATCCATTTTACCTTTTATTTTTTTATTTTATTCATTTATTTAGAGACAGGTTCTTGCCCTGTCACCTAGGCTAGGGTGCAGTGGCATGATCAGAGCTCATTGCAGCCTTGAACTCCTGGCCTCAAGCAATCCTCCTCCTGCCCCAGCCTCCTGAGTGTCTATCTGGATATACAGGCCTGGGCCACCATCCTGGTTAACTTTTTACAAAATTTTTCTTTATAGAGACGGGGTCTCTCTATGTTGTCCAGGTTGGTCTTGAAATCCTGATCTCAAATGGTTCTCTGGCCTTGGCCTCCCAAAGTGCTAGGATGACAGGCATGAGCCACCATGCTTAGCTAATTTTTATTTTTTATTTTATATATATATATATTTTTTTTAGTACAGATGGGATCTAACTATATTGCCCAGGCTGGTCTCACATTTTACCTTTTAGATATTTTTTGAGCCCATCTCCACTGCCACCATCCTTATCCAGGCATTCTTTAGCTCTGTCTATAGCAACAGACTCCCCATCCGTTCCCTGTTCCTGTGCCTGCCTCTCTCCAGGACATTTCTTCCATGGAAGTCTAAGCAGTCTGTTCAAAATTCATGTCCTTTTCTTGACTCTTAGGATATAGTCCCAAATCCCTATTGACTTACAGGAAAGTCCATGCCCTCTCCCACCTACTCTTTTGGCATCCTCTACCACCACTTGATTCCCTAGTTCTCTCCACTCCAACCAGGCTGTAGCTCTTCAGTTTCTCAAACATGCTATGCCACTTCTCACATCTGGGTCTTTGCACAAGCTGTCCGCCCTGCCTGGTATGCCCTCCTTCCTTTCCATTCAGCTAATGCATTTATCCTCTTGTCTTAGCTAGTGGACACTGTCTCAGGGATGCTTCCTTGACTCTCTAGAAAAGGTTATGTTAATTTGCAATATGCTCCCGTAGCACTCTGAATTTTTTTCATTGTTGAATTTAGTTATTCATATATTTGTTTATCCCATAAAAATATACAACTACTACATACCCCTAAAAATTAAAATGAACGCTGGACATGGTGGCTCATGCCTGTAATCCCAGCACTTTGAGAGGTCAAGGCGGGCCGATCATGAGATCAGGAGATCTAGACCATCCTGGCTAAGATGGTGAAACCCCGTCTCCACTAAAAATACAAAAACAAAATTAGCCGGGCGTGGTGGCAGGTGCCTGTAGTCTCAGCTACTTGGGGGGCTGAGGCAGGAGAATGGCGTGAACCCAGGAGATGGAGTTTGCAGTGAGCCAAGATTGTGCCACTGCACTCCAGCCTGGGCAACAGAGCAAGACTCTGTCTCAAAAAAAAAAAAAAAAAGTAAAGAAAAGCTTTAAAAAATTAAAATTAAAAAATAAAAATAGAAAATAGACATAATTATTTAATGTTTGCCTTCTCCCATTAGAATGCATGTTCAGTGAGGACATTAACATATCTATGTTGTTCATGGCCATATCTTCAGTGCCTTGCCAATGCTCAACACATAGTCAAATCTTAATAAGTAGTTGCTGCTTAACCTACAGAATGGGAGAAAATTTTTGCAATCTATCCATCTGGCAAAGGGTCAATATCCAGAATCTACAAATAACTTAATCAAATTTACAAGAAGAAAACAAATAACTCCATCAAGAAGTGGGCAAAGGATATGAACAGACACTTCTCAAAAGAAGACATTTATGCAGCCAACAAACATGAAAAAAAAAAAAACTCATCATCACTGGTCATTAGAGAAACGCAAATCAAAATCACAACAACATACCATCTCCTGCCAGTTAGAATGGTGATCATTAAAAAGTCAGGAAACAACAGATGCTGGAGAGGATGTGGAGAAATAGGAAAGCTTTTACACTGTTGGTGGGAGAGTAAATTAGTCCAACCATTGTGGAAGACAGTGTGGCAATTCCTCAATGAGCTAGAACCAGAAATACCATTTGACCCAGAAATCCCATTACTGGCTATATACCCAAAGGATTATAAATCACTCTACTATAAAGACACATGCTCACACATGTTTATCGCAGCACTATTCACAATAGTAAAGACTTGGAACCAACCCAAATGCCCATCAATAATAGACTGGATAAAGAAAATGTGGCGGCCGGGCGCGGTGGCTCAAGCCTGTAATCCCAGCACTTTGGGAGGCCGAGACGGGCGGATCACGAGGTCAGGAGATCGAGACCATCCTGGCGAACACGGTGAAACCCCCGTCTCTACTAAAAAATACAAAAAACTAGCCGGGCGAGGCGGCGGGCGCCTGTGGTCCCAGCTACTCGGGAGGCTGAGGCCGGAGAATGGCGTAAACCCGGGGGGCGGAGCTTGCAGTGAGCTGAGATCCGGCCACTGCACTCCAGCCCGGGGGGACAGAGCCAGACTCCGTCTCAAAAAAAAAAAAAAAAAAGAAAATGTGGCACATATACACCATGGAATTCTACACAGCCATAAAAAAAGGATGAGTTCATGTCCTTTGCAGGGACAGGGATGAAGCTGGAAACCATCATTCTCAGCAAACTAACACAAGAAGAGAAAACCAAATATCACATGTTCTCACTCATAAGTGGGAGCTGAACAAAGAGAACACATGGACACAGGGAGAGGAAAATCATACACCGGGGCCTGTTAGGGGGTGGGGGGCTAGGGGAGGGATAGCATTAGGAGAAATACCTAATGTAGATGGCAGGTTGATGGGTGCAGCAAACCACCATGACATGTGTATATCTACATAACAAACCTGCATGTTCTGCACATGTATCCCAGCAACTTACAGTTGCTGCTTGAGTGACTGAAACACAGCTTTTCCTAGTTAAGGATTTCGTTTCGATGTGCAGCTAAAACCTAAGCACTAATAGTCCATTGTAGCTGTGTTTTCCTAAAGCCCTTTGACCTTTATTTTCCATTTCACAAAGTTTGTTATGTATGTGATATATTGCCCTCCTTCTCTTTTCCCTCTTCCCAGTGATGCGTCAAAAATTATTGCATTTTTATTGGGTGAGGCCCAGGTAATCTCTGTTTATAGCTCTGACCTTTCTGGGTGCAAACACAAAGTGAACTTTGGTTTATCTCCTGCCATAATGTAGCTGCTAATTACTGGCAAGCAGGCTGTATTCCACGGCCCATGTGACCAATTGGGCATGGCCAGAGAGAAGCGTGGGGAAGAGTGGGCTGAGGGACTCCACTAGAGGCTGACCATCTGGATTCCCTGCCTCCCAAGGAGCCCAACAGAGCAAAGCAAGTAGGCACAAGGAGTATGGTTCTAACGTGATCAGGGTCATGAAGACGTTGCTGTTGGACTTGGTTTTGTGGTCACTGCTCTTCCAGCCTGGGTGGCTGTACCTGACTTCCCAGGTGAGTCAGAACTGCCACAATGGCAGCTATGAAATCAGCGTCCTGATGATGGACAACTCAGCCTTTGCAGAGCCCCTGGAAAACGTGGAAGATGCGGTGAATGAGGGGCTGGAAATAGTGAGAGGACGTCTGCAAAACGCTGGTAAGAAAATGTTAATAGAATCCTCCTCCACTCTGTTATTACCTCTGGGGACAAAATGTTGCTAAGCAAAGACCTTGTGTTCTTTGTCTGATCACACAACTTTCTCTAAGGGCTGTCCCTAAACCTCTGTTTCATGACAGTAGATCCTTAGAGAGTAGAATTTGAACCCTATTATGCTGTGCTCACTCACACTTCACCTTGCTCTGGGACTAGCCCTGACTCAGGAAATGTAAAGTGTTCATGGCAGTAAAATGTCCCAGTTAAAACTGGGTTTAGGCCAGATGTTGTGGCTCACATCTGTAATCCCAGCACTTTAGGAGGCCAAGGAAGGAGGGACACTGAGCCCAGGAGTTCCAGACCAGCCTGGGCAACATAGCGAGACTCCATCTCTTCAAAAATAAAATAGATAAAGTCAGTTTATTGCCCAGTTCCAGGAAGGCATCATGTTTCCTTCTGTACACAGAGGTAAGATTTGGTCTAGACCTAAGATTTCACAGGGATACTAATCAAGAAGATGAATTCAGACAGTCAGTTTCACATAGACACCAAGTCTTTCTTTGGGCCTTTTATCCAAAGACATTTGTCTCTAGACTGTTCACTCTTTTTTTTTTTTTTTTTTTTTTTTTTTTTTGAGATGGAGTCTCACTTTGTCACCCAGGCTGGAGTGCAGTGGCATGATCTTGGCTCATTGCAAGCTCCGCCTCCCGGGTTCACGCCATTCTCCTGCCTCAGCCTCCCGAGTAGCTGGGACTACAGGTGCCTGCTACCACGCTCGGCTATTTTTTGTATTTTTAGTAGAGACAGGGTAGCCTGTTCACTCTTTACATATCCTGTGGCTGTCATTACCAGACATAGTTAATATAAAACATTTGCAATCAAATTCATTGTTGCAGTTCTTCATTGTATCTTTTAGTTATAAAAATAAATTTTATAACATTACATAAAATGTGTAAAATAAAGGGGGAAAAAAAGCATCCATGATTCCCAGCCACCTGGATGTTTCCAGTCTGTTTTCATGTGCTTCTTAGTTTCCTGTTTTTAAGAATGTGGTTGGTGATCACTATGGCATAGAAACAATTTTGAATCCTTCTGGTTCACTTCACATTATTGCACAAGTGACTTTCCTAGAGCGGCATGGCCTTTCTAGTCATCACGTGAATTGATGTGTAATATCCACTGGATATTATAATATCAAGTATGTATCATATCCACTGGATATAAATTACCTAATTTGGGGGATACATATGTTAATATATATAATAATTCTCTGATGTAGGATATTTCATCTGTTTTAAACTTCTCATTATTTTTATAATACTTCAATGAATATTTTCATGTAGTTTTTCTCCATTCCCTGAGATTAGATTACCAGATATAGACTTACTGAGTCAATGAGTATTTAATGCATCTTAATGGTTATTTGTGGTTTTAAGGATGGTATGTCTTAATTGTCTCTATTTAAAATTCTGTGGAAGTAGGCCAGCTGTTCAGATATGAATAATAAGTTACTTCTGTACACATACAACATCTCTGCAATTCTGAAACTAGATTCACACGTAAGTGAACGGATCTGAGCTAGAGCCATAAAGGAACGAGGAGGTCATAAAATCCCCTTATTTACCACGGCAATGTGGTGCAATGGAAAGAACCCTTGATTTGTCCTTTGAGGACCCGGATTGGGATTCCTGCCCCAAAGTTTTCTCTCCCTGTGATCCTGGGTTAGTCTCCCTGAAACTTGGTTTCTTCAGTTACTAAGTACCTGTCATGGGGTAGCTAAGTTCTAGGTACTTCAATTACATCACCTCTTTAATCACCACTGCTCTGTGACGTTAGCATGGTTGACACTGGTTTCACAGCAGGAGTTCAACAACTTTGGTAAGGTAATGCAGGTTGTCTGTTTGAAGTGAAATTCAGACCCACATCTGTCTGATCCCAGGGAGTACATGGGTCACTCTTTGGAATCCATTGTAATATCTTTACCCAGTGTGAACTAACTTTCTAACTAAAACAAGGCAGTGGAACATTATGGTTAGAAGCAGATATTTGGAACCTGACAGATCTTGATTTATTTTCCAGCCAGAGCATTCTATGACAGCTTTGACCTTAAGCAGCTAAATTTTTGGAACCTGAGTTCCCACACCTATAAATTAGAATAAGTGGTAGTTACCTCATATGGATAGCATGTGGATTCAATCAGAAAACTCATATAAAGTACCTCCTTCACTGACTGAAACATAGTAAGAACTCAATAAATGGTAGTTTTTGTTGTCATTGTTGTTATTGTTGAGGACGTTAATGTAGTTGTTTTTATTGTTGCTGTGCTGTTGCTACTGCTAGAACATATTACCAAGCACCTAAAATAATTAAATAGTATATTAGTTAGAGCCTTGGTCCCTGACTCGTACAACCTGAATTTGAATTCCTACTCCATTATTTACAGCTGATGACATTGGGTGCATTGTTTATCATCTCCAGGTTTCACTCATGTCATTTGTAAAATACAGTTATTAGTGGGCAAGTTGTTAAATGGATCATTTAAGTGGAGAGCTCTTTGGAGATGAAGGAATGAGCTGTGATGCCGAGACTTTTACATCTGTTAATGCATTTTGTTGGATGGATATGCATGCATAGTAAACACAAAAGGTACAGGTTTTGGAGGGAAAGATAGCTCGTGTTCTAAACATGTTGAGCATCATTATTTGGGAAAAATTCTAAGACAATATATCTGAGGATTACATTGAAGAAAAGTAAAAGTTCAGGCATTATAGGTGATGTTCAAAGGGGAAATGACCAGTATTTTTTCTAGGAATCAGAAAAGCTTTGAGGGTCTTGAAGAACATTCAGGATCTAGTGGGAAAGAACGTGAAAAAAAGAGATTCCTTCGACTTCATGACATCACCTCCCTGAGGATATAAGGTTCCAAGGCTAATCACATGACCCATCATACCCTGGGTGTGCTCCCTCGTGCTGAGCCGGTCCCACCAGAGGCTTCAGCTTCATGTTGGTCCATGTTGGTCCAACCCCATCCTTAAAGCCTTCGATAGGAAGAGAGAGTTCTGAGCTCATCCCATATTGTTCAGCTTTCCCATCCTCCCAGGAATGAGATATCACTGTGGGATGGACAGTGCCGGTAGGAGAGGATGAAAAGTTGCAGTGGGAGAAATGGCTTATTTTAAAGGTAAACCTTTGATTTGAAGTTCGGACAAGTTAAACTTGTCCGAAAAATGTTTAGTATTTTCTAGAGAAATCACTTGAGTTCTGGAGTGATAAAAAGGAAGATATTACCCCCATCAAATTAAAAATAAGAGAAAGTAGTACACATACAGGTAAAATATTGAGAGGCAGCATATTATACTATGCTCCATAGAAGCCGTTCTCAAATATTTTGGTATTAGGACCTATTTATTTATTTTTATTTATTATTATTATTTTTTGAGATGGAGTTTCGTTCTTGTTGCCCAGGCTGGAATGCAGTGGTGTGATCTCGGTTCACCGCAACCTCCACCTTCCAGGTTCAAGCGATTCTCCTGCCTCAGCCTCCCGAGTAGCTGGGATTACAGGCATGCACCACCACACCCAGCTAATTTTTTGTATTTTTAGTACAGACGTGGTTTCTTCATATTGGTTAGACTGGTCTCGAACTCCTGACCTCAGGTGATCCGCCCGCCTCAGCCTCCCAAAGTGCTGGGATTACAGGCATGAGCCACCGCGCCTGGCCTAGGACCTCTTTAAACTCTTTAAAATTATTGAGGGTGCTGAAGAGTTACGTTTATGTGGTTACATGGATCAGTATTGATTGTACTGAAAATTAAAACTGAGAAACATTTTAAACATTTGTTTATAAATTCATCAAAAATAACAAATAAATACCTGTTAGCATAAATAATATTTTTATTAAAGAAAATCTATATTTCTCAAGCCAAAAAAAAAAACAAGTGGGTGAGAAGACTGGTTGACACTTTTGCAAATGTCTTTAATGTCAAGCTTAATGGTAGAGATCTATATTCTCATATTGGCTTCTACATTCAATCTGTTGCAATAATATATGTCATATAGCCTCTGGAGAACCCTATCATATGCTCATCAGAGAAGGAGACTGGGAAAAGTAAGGAATGTCTTAGTATAATTATAAAAATAACTTTGACCTCATGGATCCCCTGAAAGGGACTAAGGGTACCTCAGTGGCTCATACTTGGAGAACTGCTGTTCTACAGCGTATCAAGTTCTAGAATTAGACTTCCCTAAGTTCAAATCCCTGCCCTACTACTTACTAGCTGTGTAGCCTTAAACAAGTTAATCTACCTCTCCAGACCTCCATTGTCTCATGTTTAAATGAGGATGACAAAATATTACCTTGAAGGATTCAGAGAGGATTAAGTGAAAAAATACCTGTAAAAAATCAAAGCCCAAAGCTAGGCATATAGTGAAAGAGATCACCTGGCTCTATTCTGTTAATAAGTGAATGAGGAACTGGGGCTTCAGTAGGGAAGTCACTTGTGCAAGGTCACACTCAGCAGATGTTGGTTCCCTTTTTCCCAGGCACTGTGCCCGAGTTTCTACTTCAGTTTAGCTGTGTCAGTCATGGGCTGCCTGGAGCACTGGATTTTAAAGTGTCATTTTCACTGTCCCTCATGGTGGTAGGAGAGAACAGAGCCCTCATAGAGACAGGAGGTCAAGAGAGAGGAGCTGCAAGTGTGGCCATCTTCCTGTGACTGTGTGCTGCCCTTCACGTCACTTTCTGAGTCCTCTTGCAGTGTTCCAAGACCCTCTCCAACCCTATTTTCTATAGTTCCTCACATGCCCTCTGCCATTCCCCCAGGTGCACTGTAGCCTCATTCATTCTGTTCTCCTCATTTCAAATTATCTATATCCTCTCTATTGGCATGAGAATTAAAGAAAATAAAGGGCATATGGGGCTTAGTACTGAAGCTGGCTCATGGTTACACTCAATTAAGTGTGAATTGCTATTAAACCCATCACTCCCCTCTTCTCTTCCATTAAATAGCCCTGACTGGTCTAATTACATTGACGTCTCCTATTTGGCTAGTCCTACCAAAGTACTGGCATCTCTCATTAAGCTCTCTTATAAATAAAGTATCAGGGTTTTCAAACTTAAAAAAGCAAGGCATGACTTGCAGCCTAGTTGGTAGACATCTCTCAAGTGGCTGTAGAAGTACAAAGACTCCTCCATTCTTTGAAAAAACAAGTCTCTACCTTTTAAAACATTATTTGTTCAGAAGAACAACTTCTATTATAGACACGCTTTGCTCTTTTAAAGGTGTGATTAAAAATTATCCAATTTTACAAACCTGGTTTTAAGCTCATTTTACATGCGAGAAACTAAGTCAGAGAAATTAAAATGGCTTGTACAAGAACACATAAGAAATCACTCATAATCTCGGACTGTGGACTGAGGTTTCCAGACTCCCTGTGGACTTGACAAACTTAAGAACATCCCTGCTTGGGAATCAGACATTTGTCCTGATTATTTTTTAATGGAAGGAACCAAAATGTAATAGACAGATTGAGGTCAAATGGTTCTGCTATTACCTTCTAAAACGTGGTGCCTAGCAATCCCCAGGGATATCACCGGCAAGACCCTTGCTTTCATCTAAATATGGGAGTTCTCCATTATACAAACACCCCAAGCCAGAATGAACATAATTCACTTTGGCTTTGGGAGTAGCCCACAGAGGAAATGCCTAACACCAGGAATGGTGTTCTGGTCAGTAAGGCCAGCCATCCAAACAGATATTTCAAAGAGACACTTGTTTTCAATTTATAAGAGGAGAAATGTGTGAGTCAGAGTGAAATCCAAACAAAACTCTCATCTAATTTAAGATGCTAATGAACACATTTTTGTTTTCTTTATCCATGATGAAAAACATTTTAAAGTAAGAGGACGTGTTTTAAAGACAAAGGGGTTTTCTGGAAATTTTGTAATGTTACACAATCTCCTTCCCTGTCTACTAAGAAAGAAAACAGAATTTTGCAGCACCTTCTTTGGGAAAAATAGATGACAGTTAGACTGTTAACCATGTTCATTTCATGTGAGAAGTGTGGCCACGGCTGCAGGGAACTTCCTGAGGGCATGCAGGAAGTATTTTTCTCATCGTCTATTTACTCTGTATCTTGAATGCTCCAGGAGAGACAGGGGCTAAAGATTGTAATACAACAAGATTCGTTGAGAACAAACAATCATACCCATTGATAAATTTTGGATTTAACGCTTTGATGCGTCACTAAGCTGGTAAAAGGCCATTCCCTCATGTATGAGTTTTGATTTGAGATATCAAAAATGTATAATTGGTTTAGGACGAGACAAACATGGCTTCAATTTCAGATCCCACTATTTACTGCATATGGGACTCTGGTAAGACAAACTCAATAAAGCTTTTGTCTCAGGCTTTGATTTGTAGAAAACTGACCAAGACACCCCTTTTGAGCAAGAATGGTAAATCTGAGACACAGATGTGACAGCTTTTTATCAATAAGTATGATTGCATTAATAACTATTTCTGATGGGTGTATTTCAACTGCTTAGTGTCCTCTCTATCTGGAAGTGTGACAGGCATCTCACACCTGACTTGTCCACCTCCATCACCACACACACCACATTAGCAAACCTGCTCTTCCCACATTCTTTCTCATCTTGGTCAATAGGAGTTCCCTTCACCCACTTGCTCAGGTCAAAAATATTGGCGTTATCCTGAGTCCTCTTTTTCTCATATTTCATATTGCATTTATTAATTTCCTACCTTCAAAATACATCCTAAATGCAACCATTTTTCTCTACTTTTGCTCCAACTACTGTAGTCCAATCTAACCTAGGTTATGAAGAGCATCTTCACTAGTCTCCCTGCATCTGTTTCTGTTGCCCACAATCTATTCTCTGCATCAAGATCCAGAGATGTCCTTTAAAAATAATAGTCAGAAAATATCATTTCTCTGCTCAAAGTCCTCCAAAACTCTTATCCTGGAATAAACTGAAAGCACTTACTAACGCCTACATGGTCATGCACGGTGTGGCCCTCACTCTGACCTCACATCTCACCCATACTACCTCTCACTTACTCTGTCAGGACCACACTGGCCTCCCTGTTCTCCCTGAAATGCCAAGAAGGGTCCTGCCTGGGATTTTTGCCCTTGCTGTTCCCTCTGACCAGAGAAACCATGTATCGCATGGCTCAGTCTTCACGCAGGTCCCAGTTCCCCCTAGGGCTTTGGTGACCACCCTATCAGAAATGCATTATTCTGTGTAACGCCCAAAGAAAATGTAAGCCTCTTGAAAGCAGGAACTTTTGTTCAATGCTGTATCATGAGCACAAAGAAGAGCGCCTGGCACATAGCAGAAACTTAGTAACTGTTTGTTGACTGGATGGATAAAGATCAGAGACCAAGGAAGACTGCAGCCTCCTGCAAGTTGGCAGCAAACAGCACCTGGGGACCATGAAAGAACAGGTTATCATAATGTGTATGTCTTTGCTTCCCAACACTCTCCAGTCCATACAGGAGACTTGCTGCATCTAGGGTTGTGAAAAGATGAAGAGGGCAGTGAACACAATGAAAATGTTCTAAAACTGGACCACGTGGATGGTTGCACAACTATATATATTTACTAAAAGTCATTGCATTGTAAACTCAACATGTGTGATTTTTATGATGGATAAATTATACCTCAATAAAACTGTTGAGAGAGAGAGAGAAACACAGATGCAAAGACATAGAGAGACAGAGACACAGAGAGGAAAAAAGTGACCAGGAGTAAAACAAGGGCCCGGGATGTAAATATTCCTAGGCCTGAAAATAGATATCCACTTTTTCCCGGAATCAATCTCATGGCTGGTATCAATTACTGAAAAATAACGCTAGTGTTCTATTTTCCCTCATCTCTGGATGACAGGCCTAAATGTGACTGTGAATGCTTCTTTCATGTATTCGGATGGTCTGATTCATAACTCCGGCGACTGCCGGAGCAGCACCTGTGAAGGCCTTGACCTACTCAGGAAAATTTCAGTAAGTATTTGCTTTTGTGGATGCACCTCATGGCCTACGGGTACCGGATAATCTTAGTGTAAAATGTAAGCACATAACCATGAGGCAGCTCTCCTATCATTTCTAGCCACATAGCTGAATGAGTGGCCAAGTACCAGGCAGGAGACTCTGGCTTTATCCCTACAGATTACCCAAATGACAGGGGCCCTCCATGAATCCAGGAAAGTGAGGAGAGCCTTGGCTATGTACTGTGCGTACACTTTCAATTGTAAGGAGAGGAATTCTTTTGCTTTAAATTGTTTTTAAAATTTTGCTTTGTTTTGTTTTTTTGGTTGTTTGTTTATTTGTTTTCTGAGACAGGGTCTCCCTCTGTTGCCCAGGCTGGAGTGCAGTGGCATAATCATGGCTCACTGCAAGTTGAGCTCCTGGGCTCAGGTGATTGTCCCATCTCAGCCTCCCAAGTATCTGGGACTACAGGCATGTGCTACCATGCTCAGAAAATTTCTTATATTATTTTAGAGACAGGGTTTCACCATGTTGCTCAGGCTGGTCTCGAACTCCTGAGATTAAGTGATCTGCCCTCCTTGGCCTCCCAAAGTGCTGGAATTACAGGTGTGAGCCACTGCACCCAGCCAGTTTTTAAGTTTCTTTATTTAATAGTATAAACTGCTATGCCTTTGTGTCCCTCAAGAAATAACTGAGAAATCATGTTTAAAAACATATTTCAAGGCCCCACACCAGAAATCTCTGTTTCAAGTCATCGCCATATGTCAGATCATAGTTAATTGCTTAAGGGTTGAATCTGACACCTAACTTAAAGTAGTAACTGCAATGTCAAAGGATGGAAATGGGAAGAGGGAGATTCTTGCCTAGTTCCTCCTCCAAATCCCCAAACCACAGTCCCAACCAGAGCTTTATGGAGATAAAGAGTATTACAAGCTCTCTAGAGACAAACAGATGTGCGATGCACCCCCTTACTACAGAAACTAAAGGAAAGGCTGTCTGAGCAGCAGAGCACTGGGAGTAGAGCCATGCCTCTAAACTTTAATCAATAATATCACACCAACCAGGCAGACCACACTCCCATCAGGAACAATGGCCCCTACAGCAGTGATTCTCAATCTTGGGAAGGTAAGGTGTGCACAAGCATAGTTCGATAAACTCCACATCACAATTTCAGAAATGTATGCTACCTTTCTCTGCCTCCACAGAGAGAGGTATAACCTGGTTCTCTAAAACCAGGGATGAGATGGTCCCAACCAGATTCCCCTTCAGAAATAGGAGAAAATAAGATCAATAATCACCCAATCAATTGCATAGCATTTTACTCACTTCAGCCCTGTTTTATAGTTCTCTCCACAACTGAAACTTGCCCTCTCCCTTCAAAGCACCTCCAAATCTCATCTCACCACTATCTGGCCTACAGACACTACTAATACTACAGCCTCCCAGTCCCTCTTCTGCCTCTTCCCATCCTGCACTGAGAGGAAGCCAGGTTCACCTCCAGTCAGTGCACCTTTGCAAAATACCTTCCCTCCCTGTAGCATCTTTTCGCTCTTGAACCTCTTCATGCCTCAGTTGATCCTTGTCCAGCTCAAGGCACCCTATGCTGCTCTGAGTTTGAGCATCTTGGGAGGCCTCACTTTCTAAACCTCTGGGAGCCTTCCCCTTGCTACTTCTTTCCTGTCTACGGAGTACTTTTCTTAGTTTTAGGAATTCATTGTTGTTTTCTCTCCTACAGAATGCAAAACGGATGGGCTGTGTCCTCATGGGGCCCTCATGTACATACTCCACCTTCCAGATGTAGTAAGTAATACTACTGTGAACTGAAGTCAGGACATGATATTGCAACTTAAAGAAACAACAGTCTAGTCCAGGCAACACAATCAGAGGTGTTGAGGTCTAGTATTTTGCCATCTCTCCATAACTGTCACTCTCTTATCCAGGTAACTTCCCTTGCTCAGCATGGAGTGAATGTCTGTAGCCATCCAGGTTGAGTCATTAACGTCTGACCTTGAGAGAAAGCATGGTATGAGTAAAAAGTCAGAGTTTTGAGCAAAAGCAGGAAACATAGTGAAATTGGATAATTCGAGGAGTTTAATAAATAAAATATTCACAAAAGTGTGGGTAGAGGGCTGGGAAACACAAAAGAAAGTGCAGCACCCCAGGGTATTAGTAGAGTTCTGTTCTATCCTGTAGGTCTGTGAAAGTGGGGAAAATAACAACATGTTTAGTTCATGGGGTTATTTGAGGGTTATATAAATGAGATGTTAAAGTCCTCTGTACAGTGCCCTTACTATCTTAGAACAAAGCTCTCAATATATTCTAGAATGAATATATTTTTCTGGCTCTGGGAAAGTTACCCTCATCTCTTTCATTCATTTTACACAATGTAATTATCACCAAAATATACTGTGTTCTGCTAATTACACCTCCCTAATCAAAATCCTGCTCAAGTTCCTTTTTTGTGCCTGTTCAATCTGACCCTGAATCAAGAATCACCCTTCATCTACACAGAGAAAACTGTGCAGAGGATCACTCTCAATGGATTTTGGAGGGTAAACATTAGACCTCTGAAAATTCTGTTGCGAAGTTTGCTTTTGTCACCTCACACCCACCATTACAATCAGTCTCAGATGCTCAGGCTCACTGAGCACTTTTTCAGCTTCTCTTCCATACCAAAATGCAGACAGATCCAGAATCTTACTCTTCCTTGCATTTGTTCCCAATTGTCATCTAACCTGATCACTTACTATATTGCTATAGAGTATGCTCAAAAGGAAAGGAGGATTGGAAAAACTGATTCACCATTTATGAAGACCTTCTACGTGCAAAGAAGCATTTTAGCTGTTTCAGAGTAGAGAGAATTAAGTAAAACACAGCCCCTGCCCACCCAAATAGAGAAGGTGACAAGGACTCTCCTGACCAATACAAGGCAGTGAGATCAATGCCACCAGGGAAATAGACACAGGAAATTGCAGAGGGCAGGGATCAGTGGCACCCGCCTGTAATCCCAGGGCTTTGGGAGATCGAAGCAGGAGGATCCCTTGAGCCCAGGAGTTTGAGACTAGCCTAGGCAACATAGCGAGACCCTGCTCTACAGAAAATTTAAAAATAAAAAAATTAGCCAGGTGTAGTCATGCATGCCCAGCAATGTGGCAGGCCAATATGGGAGGATCGCTTGAACTGAGGAGGTCAAGGCTCCAGTGATCCAGGATCACACCACTTCACGCCAGCCTGGGTGTCAGAGTGAGACCCTATAAAAGAGAAAGAGAGAAAGGTGAGAGAAAGAGGAGAGGAGAGGAGAGGAGAGGAGAGGAGAGGAGAGGAGAGGAGAGGAGAGGAGAGGAGAGGAGAGGAGAGGAGGGAGGGAGGGAAGGAAGGAAGGAAGGAAGGAAGGAAGGAAGGAAGGAAGGAAGGAAGGAAGGATAGAAGGAAGGAAGGAAAAAGAAAGAGAGAGGAAGGGAGAGAGAGAAAAGGGAAAAGAAAAGAGAAGCTGTAGTGTGCACAGAAAGGAAGAGTCACCTCTGTTTGAGGGGACTAAGATTCAATGGGGGAAAGAAACCTCATGAAGGAGATGCAATTGTTTGCATGTTGAAGAATGGGTAAAATTTTAATGGGTAGAGAGATGAGGAGATGAGCTTTCTAGCCAGGCAGAGGGAGAAGTACGTGTAAAAGCAAACAAGCAGGGAAATGAAGAACTCTGTATTAACCAGAGTTCAGGAAATGTATAGGGGAATAATAGAGATAAGACTAGCAAAATTAAGTAGGACCATATTTGGAAGTTCATGGGAGGAAAGTCCAGGTAAAGGAAGTTGCATTTAATGAGATTCGCATCAGAAATCACTAAGGTTTTAAGCTTGGGAATGCCAAGAGAAGCAGCCCAACTTTCAGAAGAATGATTGACCACAGTGTATAGGAAAGACACAGGCAGAGACTGATGACAGGAAAGTCAGCAGAGAAGGAGGGCCTCGATTAGCAAGAAGGAAGTGGACATGGAAAGGGAGAATAACTGCAAAGATATTTGAAGGTAGAATCAATCAATAGTATGATGCTGGGGTGAGAGATGGAAAGTAGTCAAAGAAGCCTTTACAATCTCAAAACACTAAAATGAAAAAAATCTCAAAACACTAAAATAAATGAAAAACAGTTTGGAGGAACAGAAATGAAAGAGAATGCTGACTGTGAACATTATAGTTTGAGATGCAAGCAGGAAGCTCACTAAAACCTTTTGATGGAGCACTGAAGAAGGAAGGGGATGTTGTTTTCCTTCCTTCGTTAAATACATATTAAGCACCTACATATGAGCCTAGCTGACTGGAGACACCAAGGTGAACAAGCCAGGCATGACCCTGCTTTCAGGGAGCTTACAGTCTAGTGGAAGAAACAGATATTAAATAGATACTCACCCAAATAGTGACCTGGTCTTAGGTACCATGGAAAGTTTTCCTGATAGATAAAGAGATACATAATCTAGGAGCTGAAGAATGAGTAAGAATCAGTCTGGCAAAGAGGCAGGTGAACATCATTCCTGGCATTTGTCAAGGCCCTGATTGGGAATGAAGATTGATAAGTTTAGGTAACTATGAAATGGTCCAGGTGTTGAGCAAGGGAAGGAAAGCTCTCAAATCCCCAGCTGATGTCTCACAGGCAGTTCATTGCAGAGCTGGGAAGAAGGCAATGCACAGCAAAGTGTAGATGGCATCTTTTTGGCTTTACAACGATGGTGGCTGTGGTGGTCCATCCTTTTTCTGAGTCCGACTTCCCTAGTATCCCAGCCCAGATATCATGACAACTCACTTTAGAATAAATCAAAATAACCCAGCCGCATATTCACAAAATTGCCTAGAGGGTGCTTAGAACACAGCATATGCTCAATAAGTGTTTCTAAACTCAGTTTTATGAGAAAGACTCCTATATACATGAGATATCTGCTTTAATGACCTGATTTCATTCTTACCATTCATACATACATGCTGAAACAGGTTAAAGAGGGATCTTATTTGTGCTACTAAAGTTAATCCTGATAATGGTTTTTTCTTCTCAACCTCTTGACACAGCCTTGACACGGAATTGAGCTACCCCATGATCTCAGCTGGAAGTTTTGGATTGTCATGTGACTATAAAGAAACCTTAACCAGGCTGATGTCTCCAGCTAGAAAGTTGACATACTTCTTGGTTAACTTTTGGAAAACCAATGATCTACCCTTCAAAACTTATTCCTGGAGCACTTCGTATGTTTACAAGAATGGTACGGAGTCCGAGGACTGTTTCTGGTAAGCAGGATCATGAAATTTCATTAGCACTTGCCATGGAAAGAAGCCATAGGATCATGGAGGCCACCTAGTTATTATCAGATACACCTTCCACCGGTAACAGCATTGGGTATAGACACCAGTTCACTTTCTCACACATAAATAAAAGCAAAGGGGATCAAGTAAATATAGAGTTGTAAAAATAATCAGTATAGTTTGCATCTGCAACACTCTTTACTGTTTTGAAAGTACATTCACATCAGTTTTATTGATTTCCTACAGTACGTTATCTGAAGAAAATAAAACAAGTAATAGGATCCCTATTTTACAGATAAAGAAAATGAAAGCCAGGGGTTAATGTTTTCACACTCCTGTGTAAGAAACAATACCAGAGAACATGCATCTTGCCTATTCCTACAATTAATTAGAAAAAGATGATCTCACACTTCTTCAGAGGAACAAGAGGTGGGGGAGAAACAGGAACAATGGGTATTGTATTAATAATAGTTTGTTTTCATACTGCTATAAAGAACTGCTCGAGACTGGGTAACTGATGAAGGAAAAAAGGTTAATTGACTCACAGTTCAGCATGGCTGGGGAGGCCTCAGGAAACTTACAATCATGACAGAAGGCGAAGGACAAGCAAGGCACTTTCTTCAAAAGGCAGCAGGAAGGACAAGTGCTAAGCGAAGAGGGAAGAGCCCCTTATAAAACCATCAGAACTCATGAGAACTTACTCACTATCACGAGAACAGCATGGGGCAAACCACCCTCATGGTTCAATTACCTCCACCTGGTCTCTCCCTCGACAGGTGGGGATGATTGAGATTATGGGGATAACAATTCAAGATGAGATTTGGGTGGGGCCACAGAGCCTAACCATATCAGGTATCATTACTAAAATAAAATGGAAAGATTCATTCAACTCCAACAAAAGTGGTAGAGGAAATCTTCTGGCTGGGTTGCTGCCTGTACTTCCAGGATGCTGCTTAATTCTGCAGTCTCTCTCCACCTAATTATGCAAAAGACTAAGATGGGATACCACCAGGGGTGCACATCTAGGGACCTACAGGAATCAACCCACGGTATCTAATGTGAGGTTTAAACAGGAGCAGAAATTATTCCTATCAACTTTGAATTTTTGTACTGTAGATTCAAGGGTTTCAACTTATCTATGATAATGGGACTAGTTGATAAAGCAGAGGAGAACCCTCTTCCTGCAAACAGCTGGAAGCCATCACAAAGGACTCACAAAATGTCTACTATTTACATGTATACATGAAGATCCCTAAAAACTCCCCCATCCTTTCACTAATTTAGAGCTTCACAATCTAAACTAGTGGTATCATGGTGTGTGCTGTCTATCGTGTTAATAGCAGAAATGAATTTTAGATGAACAAATCTTAGGATAGATCTGCAAAAAAGAAGTGAAAGGCCTGAAAGGCCATGAGGGAACTAAGCTGTTTTCTTAGTTTCTCTCTTTCCTATTCCAGGTACCTTAACGCTTTGGAGGCCAGTGTTTCCTATTTCTCCCACGAACTCAGTTTTAAGTTGGTGTTAAGACAAGATAAGGAGTTTCAGGATATCTTAATGGACCACAACAGGAAAAGCAATGGTAAGAAGACATGAAGATAATTTTGTTGGTTTTTTTTTGCTAACTTCTTCTTTATGACTACCACCTCCTTATAAGTCATTTCAACAAATCTTCCACCGCAGAGCTATCATCATTCCTCCTACATATTTTGTCTATTTTGGGAGATCTATAATTGCGTGCAACTTCATTATATTGTTCCTTTTATTGACTAAAACCTTATCCTCTGAGAGAAAATCCATAAGTATGACTGAGTAATTAACATAATAATGATAATGCTAAAATCCAGCTTTTATAAACCCAAATGATATTATGACCCACCCTCAGCAAACTCTTATAAAATTCACCTCAATGCAACATATTATTGGATTTGTGACTAATCTTCACACATTCTGAGCCCCAGTCCTCCTGGTGACCAAGAGGATGAATTTATTGATTATATAGCTTCATGCAAAATTATAAGGTAAGCAAAGATTATCTCACTTTCCTAATCTTTCTGTATCTTACCTGCCCAGTGATCTACCAGCTAGAGACCAAGTATGAAAGCCTAATTGGATAAAATTTATCCACAGATAAAAGACCACACATTGGGTACAGTGTACACTTCTTGGCAGATAGGTGCACCAAAATTTTAGAAATCACCACTAAAGAATTTATTCATGTAACCAAACACCGCCTGTTCGCCCAAAAACTTATTCAAATAAAAAAAAAAAAACCTCATCCTCACTAAGATATTAGGGGATTTGTTGCACTTTCCACAGAATTCTGTCTACAAACAAGAATGTATCAGGGGCAAAGGAATCAATTGTGAGAATTTTCTACAAGGGAAGATACTTGCTTGGTGGATTCCCTATCATTTATTGCCATTATCAAGCATTTGTTATATTAATGACCTACCAGTTGCAAAAACATTAACCAAGATATGGTGGGAAAGAAATATGTGAGTATTTATGTCTCTAAAGACTTTACAATTCAACAGGGCAGCATAATGGCACAGCATCTAAAAAGATCTAATGAAGTCTCCCCTGACTCCTCTCACTCATAGAACTGTGCATTCAGGATAGCTGGCAGAAATTCGTGGTAGACTTCAGATTGGACTCTGGCATTGGAGTTACTAAGATGAAGTTTTGAGTTAAGAGGCTACAGATAAAGCCCAAGTTGCTTAGGGAGACTTTATAAATTCTTCCCCATTCTCACTTTTATAATATCTTTTTCAACCACTTTTACAAATGGTGAGGTATACTTCACTTATCTGTGACAACATATTCTGTAATTACTCCAGCCTGGCATAATGGAATAAGAACTGAACTTGACTGTCACAGCTATCTTTGTCATCTACTAGTTCTTTGGCCCTTTGGCATCTTCGCTTCAGCCTCCTTAAATTTATAAAATTAAAAGAATGATGGACTAGATGATTTTTTAAAAAAGATCCCATTCAGCTCTATTCTGACTCTATAATTGTAAATGGAAAAAAAAAAGGAGGAATTTAAGAAATTGGAGTTTATCTTTAAAAAATTTTACGTTAACCTACTGGGTTCATATTCAGGCAACTGGTTCCCTCTCTGTTTGTCTGTAGACTGTCATATATTGATCTCCTTGTCTTACCTTCTCCTCCAGTGATTGTTATGTGCGGTGGTCCAGAGTTCCTCTACAAGTTGAAGGGTGACCGAGCAGTGGCTGAAGACATTGTCATTATTCTAGTGGATCTTTTCAAGTAGGTATAATATTTCGAAAAACCCTCCTCCTTTCAAAAAGGAAGTATTCCAAGGATTTCCAAAAGGCGCATTCTCTTTTCTCTTGCTTTGCACAACCCCTTATGGGGTTACGTATGATGATAATATTTGAATTCCGTCACACCCTCATTCTTATTTACCTAATTGTGGCTTTAGCAGAGATGCATTCCTTTGACACCTTCACCATTTGTAAATATAAAAGGTTTATTATAGCCCCCATTAAACCCACATGTGCATTTATGACTGAGGCCTGCTCAGTCAACATAGAATCCTGGCTGGGTATGGTCGCTCACACCTGTAATCTCGGCACTTTGGGAGACCTAGGCAGGAGGATCGCTTGAGTCCAGGAGTTTCAGACCAGCCTGAGCAACACAGTGACACCCCATCTCTATTAAAAAAAAAAAAAAAAAAAAAGAAGAAGAAGAGGAAGAAGAAAGAAAAAACATATGACCCTGATCTCTAGCCAGATTTTAAAGTCTTTATCCAGGAAATAATAAATCAACTAAAGACTCAATAATATTGTTCCTGGTAATGCCAGCCCCATTTTCTTCCTTCAGTTGCTAATGGCCTTTGGTCCTAGATTACTTTTCCTTCAGCCACCTCTGATAAGCTTGAAGTTTCAGTTATATGAGTCTGATATACACAATTATTCCTCACCCTCTGTGGTGTAGTCACTAGGTGGTGCTCTTTTCCTCCACATTTCTCTGGGCCAAGGAGAAAAAATGCTGGAGAGTAGAAAGCACCTTTGATCACATCCCATCTTTTTTTTAATCGCTAATTATCTGATATGGTTGGAGACCCCACTGACAAGCTGTGCCAAGGTAATATTTGAATCAAGTTAGGCTTGAAGAAGGTGTCACTGCCATGCCCATGCCCCTTGTCTCCAGAAGCCAGATCACATGACTTCACTTATCTGACTGGACCATTAATCATTACCTGTCTGTACTCAGACAGGAGGCTGTTACTGTCTAGATCTTTCCCGTATTTGCCTGATCATTTCACCCACACTAACAATACTTCTCACAGCATGAATGGAAATGAAGTATAGGAACTGCAGGCTTGTTTGATGGCCAGACATTCATGAAAGTAATTTAATTAACCAACTAGACTCTTAACTACAGAAGTACAGGGAAGAGGGCAGAGTTACCGATATTTCACTTCAAGAACCTCATTGATTTCAATAGCTGCTTTGCCCCTGGAAGGAGCCCTTAGTGTACCCAGGTTGGTGTAATTTTACTTTCAGAAATCCTCAATAAACCACCAAAGTGCTGGCATTCCTCTGTCACTAATTCCAAAGGACACCTGGCTATGTTTTGGAAAGCTCATGAGACTAAATTAGACATAATATGTTCACATTCTAATTCTGACACTTCTGGTTGTTTTGACTCTTGGATTTTTGTTAGCATTTTGAGATTAAATCTTCTCATTTGTAAAATGAGAATTAAAATGCCTTCTTCATAGGGGTGCTTCTAGGATTAATGTGATAATAGGAGTAAAATATCCAATACAGTTCTTAACACATAGTAGATGTGTTCAAATATTAAATATGCTGGGCACAGTGGTGCATGCCTGTTGTCCCAGCTGCTTGGGAAGCTGAGGCGGGAGGATGGATAGCTTGAATCTAGGAGTTCAAGACCAGCCTAGGTAACGTAGCAAGACCTTGTCTCCTAAAAAAAAAATGTTTTTAAATAAAAACATTTAATAATGGTCAGCCTAATTACAGCAGTTCAAACATATCAGATTCTTTTCAAACCTCAAAATAACAGGAAGCTTAGAAACCATAGCATTTGAGGCCAGGCTATTGGCTCACACCTGTAGTCCCAGCACTTTAGGAGAGGCAGGCAGTTCACCTGAGGTCAGGAGTTTAAGACCAGCCTGACCAACATGCTGAAAACCCGTCTCTTCTAAAAATCCAAAAAAAATAGCTGGGCTGGTGGTGGGTGCCTGTAATCCCAGCTACTCGGGAGGCCGAGGCAGGAGAATCACTTTAACCTGGGAGGTGGAGGTTGCAGTGAGCCGGGATCATGCCATTACACTCCAGCCTGGGCAATAAGAGTGAAACTCCATCTAAAAATAAAATAAAATAAAAAGTAAAAGTAAAAATAAACCATAGCATTTGCACAGCAATCTTAGACAGTATTGAGAGTCTACAATGTGCCAGGCATTGTCTAGGAGTTGAGGGTACAAGAATCAATAAGCTAATGTTCCATATATCAAAAAGCTTACCGTGTTAGAGGAGAGGTTTAGTCTTTTTATGCTTATATTTCACCATCTAAAACATAAGTTTAGTGATGAAATTTCTCTCTACCATGTCTCAATATCTCTAAATTGTTAAAAGCACTTAAGGAAAAGAAAGTTTCTACCTATAAACCAAGAAAAGCAAGCATGAGCTCACATGTCCACAGCCCCCCAAAATCTCAAAGAAATCAAGAAATATCTGTATTCTCGTTTTCTTTTCCTTTATGTATGTTAACCACAATTGCTTAAATTCTCTTATTTAACCTAGCAAGCACAGAAGAAAACAATTCTATCTGGGGAAAGTAGAAAGTTTTGCAGATTAATGA
Organism: Theropithecus gelada; assembly: GCF_003255815.1. Classification (NCBI taxonomy): domain Eukaryota; kingdom Metazoa; phylum Chordata; class Mammalia; order Primates; family Cercopithecidae; genus Theropithecus; species Theropithecus gelada. The sequence continues at coordinate 108,689,508 of NC_037679.1, read as the reverse complement.
AAAAAAATGTTTTAAACTATTTTCAAGGTTGATGATAAAGTTTGTGTGAACTGTAGAAGATATATCTCTATTTTTCCTAATTTTCATGAGGAACCTGTGCTTTTTATTACAGTGACCAGTACTTTGAGGACAATGTCACAGCCCCTGACTATATGAAAAATGTCCTTGTTCTGACGCGGTCTCCTGGGAATTCCCTCCTAAATAGCTCTTTCTCCAGGAATCTATCCCCAGTAAGCTATTATTTTATGTTATAGTATAAATTATATATTATTATTTTCTTTGTCAAGGGTAAGATACTTTTTGTCCATTTAGGACCCAAATTCTAAAATGAGCAATTATTTTTACTTGCTCCAATTCACTCAACAAATGTTAACTGAAACCAACTACACGTACGGCATTTTGAAACAGCAGGGTCCCTATCAAAGCGCTTAACTGTAGGTCACTCTGCTAGACTATAGAACAGCCCAACAGCAGACACATGTGCAACATGGGCATGAAAGTAACAATATGGAAAGACAGGAAGAAGCCCCGCTAATGAGGGTCAATCTTACACTTATAAGAGGTAGACATTAAACAATGTAAAATAAAGCAAGGGTTACGGGAAAGTTCCCTATGTCCTAAGGCAAGATTTTCCTGTCACTGATATTAAAATCCTCCCATTAGAAATGTGTATTCCTAGGTTAAGACATTGTCTTCCATTATAATTAAGTTGACCATTGTCCAAATTTGCCCAGGAGAGTTTTGGTGTATTCCTGTTATCCCACTATACCATCTGGTTTAGCATTTGTGCAGAAATAAGAGCCTCCATTTGGACACTCAATCGTGGCCACCTTATTATAATGCAGGGCTCCTGATTCTAATAGTATATTGGGCTTTGTCAGTCCCTGTACTTTCATACGATTAAATCTATTAGATGCATTCTGCCCACAGAGACAAACCTTTGAGAGCAGACTGGGATGGGAGGAGAAGGAAGGGGCAATGATGATGACATTAAAACAGCTTTGGGATGGCAAGTCAAGGGCCAGGCCCAAAAAGCTGCAAAGAAAGATGGATATCTCTGGGGTGTCACAGTTTTTCCCAGCTAGAAGTTCTAAGTCCCCCCATTTACGACCGTGCCAAAATTAGAGACTGCATCCTCTTTTGGAGCTGGGTCTTAACTGGATTCTTTTTACCTCATGAAATGATTTCAGCAAAAGAAACTGAAACCAATGAAAGGGTTTCATTTTTCCAGCAAATATAATTCTGAGTGTAATATCTGGATATCACTTGACCCTCTTCATGGTTCTAACAAAAACACGATTCTTTGCAAACGGGCAGTTCAACGTGCCCGAGGTAATGGAACCCACTTGGTCTGAGTTCAGCAAGGGCTTTTAATTCATCACTCAGCCCTGTGAAGGTCACCATTCTCCAGCAGCCAAGGCACAGCAGTTCTGACCCTCTCCATTATTTTTCCCAGGGCAGGCATTTGGGACATGAAATAATACCCAATCAGAATTGTATTCAAAGCAAGTTCAGTGGTATCATCCAATCAAAACTGCTCATGTTCCATTCAGAATACTGAAATGCAGGGATTGTTTTTGGTTTCTGATTTTTGGGTTTCTCTTTTGCACTTTAATAAAAACAATCAACTACAAGCTAACATTATTTCTATATAAAATCTTATAAGAATTATGAAAATGCTTCATGTTGCCTTTCCTGGTTGATTTGTATTTTTTTCATCATGGGAATGAAGTATAACTGCTTATAGTTACTTCCCTCATTTTATTGATTCCAAGAGAAGACAGAATTGTGACATGGGATCATAAAGAACACTGACCCAAAGAAGAGTTATTTTTCTTTCTTTCTCTGTTTCTTTTGGTTTTTTTGTTTTTGTTTTTGTTTTTTTTGAGATGGAGTCTCACTCTGTCACCCAGGCTGGAGTGCAGTGGGATCTCAACTCACTGCAATCTCCACCTCCTAGGTTCAAGTGATTCTCCAGCCTCAGCCTCCTGAGTCCTGAGTAGCTGGAATTACAGGCGTGTGCCACCACAGCCGGCTAATTTTTTCGTATTGTTATAGAGATGGGGTTTCTGCATGTTGGCCAGGCTGGTCTTGAACTCCTGACCTCGGGTGATCCACCCGCCTTGGCCTCCCAAAATGCTGGGTTTACAGACATGATCCGTCTCACCCGGCCTCCAAGGAAGAGTTTTCTAAAAGTCTCATTAAATAACATCCCTTCAATTCCCCCGATATCCCTTTAACTTTCCAGTTACCCTGCTGATCACAACAACCTTTTGTTCTAGGCTCAAGACCAGATTCTTTTCTGAAGGACCCGTTTTGATATTTTCCTTTTTTTATTTAGATAAAACGAGACTTTGCTCTTGCCTATTTGAATGGAATCCTGCTCTTTGGACATATGCTGAAGATATTTCTTGAAAATGGAGAAAATATTACCACCCCCAAATTCGCTCATGCTTTCAGGAATCTCACTTTTGAAGGTACTGATCTATAAAGAGCAAATAACCCCAAGGTGAAGAAATATGGACTTTTTGAGTGGATTTGGGGCAACAAAGAGGGTTTAACAATAGATGATTCCACAGCTAAATCCCTTTAAACTCAACTGGATGCAAACATCATTACATAAACTTTGAGGGTGCTGTTATTGATAACTGAACCCCAGTTTATGCTTCAGTCTTTTAGAATCTTTGGATGTCACAGAAAGGGCAGGTAGTGCAGGTTTTGTACTTATGAACCAAGCTCCTCATAAAGCATTTTGAGCGGTGATATCCTGACTGTGCTTGGAGACTAACAAGAGGATAAATATTTGCAGTTTGATTTGGGTCCGTCCATATCTCCTTTCTGTCCTTCTAGGATCTGGGACCCTGTGTTAAACCTTTAGCTATCAAAACTCCACAAAATAATACCCTCCAAAACAACATGAATCTCCTGAACTGCATGGATCAGCATTGCCCTTTCCTACAAGTCCCTAGTGAAACTCCCATCTTTCATTTCCCAGATCTCATCCTGAGACTGTGAAGAAATTTTCCTCTAAATATAATGTGTACTAAGTCAAAGAAAAATTATAGTGGCCTTTTCTAACTTGCCGCAGAGTCTTACTCTAGGACACCTTTATTTTACTGCAGAGTAAGTGACTGTCTCTGTAGGCTTCGGAGGGCAGCAGATGCCCAGCATTAGGACTGAGGGCTGCACCAGTGGCTACGGTGTATGACAGAGGTGGGAAGAGATCACTTCTGCTTCACTGAAGATGCAGCGAGGGAGACACAGTAATTTGTTGGTCATCCCATGTGTCCCAGGTTCTACCAGGCACTTTATATGAACTCTTAATTTCCTCACTTCCATGACCATGGTTGAGCATTTTAATGGATTAGCACGGGCTTAACATTTGGCTTAACATTTAGGAAACAAACAAATGTTGGTTCCCGCCACCTACCAGCTGTATGACCCTTAATATCTCTGACTAAATAAATTATTTCTCACCAATATAACAGAGATAATAATAGTTTCTATATCATGACATTCCAGGAAGAATAGTATGATAATGCATATAATCACTTAGCACAGAGCCTGGTATATTGTAAACAGGAAATAAATGTTCATTGTTACGTTGAGCCATGTGAAGTTGCTAATTTGATCACTTTTTTTTTTAACTAAATAGGTTTATCTTATATTGCTATTTCATAGATGACAAAACTGAAACTCAGAAAACTTAAGTAATTTTCTTCAATGTCTTCAGCAAACAAGTGATAGTGAAAAAATTTTGATCTTCCTACAGTCTATGTTAAGATTGCGCAGTGACCCTATATACCATGCTAGGAGTTCTGGAAATATTCTTAGCAAAAATGTATCACTAATAATCAAGAGACTTATTGACTCATTACATTTAGTACCACCCTAAATGCAATGAAAAGGTTTTTTGTTTTTTCTAAATAAATACATCTCCCATAAAAATGCCCTCCAGAGATCTCTGGGCCAAGAAGCCAATCCAGGTGCCATCTGATTAGACTATTAATGTCAACAGTGTTTTCAGTACATTTGAAACAGAGCTATTTGAACCCGTTTTACCCTCTCTGTCATGATCCAAATTATGTGTCAGGCAAAAATCAACAATGGCCTCTAACATACTCTGATCTTGCCCTAGGGTATGACGGTCCAGTGACCTTGGATGACTGGGGGGATGTGGACAGTACCATGGTGCTTCTGTATACCTCTGTGGACACCAAGAAAGTATGTCTCACTGCTTGTCAGAAAATGCAGGGTGCTGTGACTGGGTGAGGAGGGATAACTTAGAAGAGGAGCACTAGCAAAGGAATTAGAGAAACTATGTTTAGAATCTGAAGACAGTTCATTTCAACTTCATAATTACACCCCACTTCGGGTAGTATTCCTGAAGCATTTTGACCCATAAAACTTCTTACTCAGAATATCCACTTTATTTACTATTAATATGTCTATACCTCTATATCTATATCTATATCCATCACAAGTCTTTCCTAATAATTTTTTACTCATTTTCACAACTAAAGATTTCAATGAAATATTCCCTGTTATCTCCATTTGAACTCTCAGGAAAATCATTAAATGGGTACATCTGAGCCCCAAATAAACAGCCCTAAAATGCTATGCTTTTATTCATATTATATTCATTTTTTTCCCTCACCTACATAGTAGGTTCTTTAAAGAAAAGAAGTGGTCTACTCACCTCTCCATCTCTTCAGTGCATAGCTTCTTATCTGGCACACCATTGATGGCTGGTCAACATTTAATCACAAAAAACAAACAAACAAACAAAACACCTGTCTTCATGTCATCCAATGTTGTATTCATCCAAACTATAAAAGCCACTGTTCCAGCTAACCAAGGGGTCGGTAAAAAGGTTTATATAGGAGGCCAGGTCCTAACATAACATAAGATGTATTCTTTTTTTTTTAATTTTCCAATGTGAGTGTTATGACACCCTAAGTCATATACTAAATGTGTCTATCAACCCAGCTTTGTAAAAGACATCTGCAATGGAAAATGTGAAAAGCTAGAGAAAAGATGTCCAGGTTGAGAAAGCTAAACCAGAAATTTGCTAGCAGCATTCCATAAATGTAATTCGTAGTTTCTAGATCCTATATTGAACCTTTAATATAATGTTATGTTTAGCATACATTCCATAAGAATACCTTAACATAAGATCCTATCAATACTTCAGTTACTAATAGCGATTACAAAGGTACATGCATTCCTCTCTGAGTTATTCGCATCTGGGATGGTGCCCATGACCTTCATAGACAGAGGCAGGCAGAAACAGGTGAGATCTAATGTCAGTCTCATAACTATACTTCTAAATGGAAAATGTTGCTCTGTGCATTTATTCTCTCTATAAGCAAATTCAGTTGAATTTTTCAATAATGTAATACCATAGGTTGTGGTATATAACATGTATATTTGGGGAAATGGGATCTTCTCAAAATGTAAGGTTAAAAGGATGATAATCTATATCCAGGATAGGTCTCAAGAGAGATTCAATATGCCACATCCTAATGTACAGGAAAAAGAGAGAAAGAAAAAGTAATGACAATATAACATTGGGCTGGGTGCAGTGGCTCACCCCTGTAATCCCAGCACTTCTGGAGGCCGAGGCAGGTGGATTACTTGAGGTCAGGAGTTCGAGACCAGCCTGGCCAACATGGTAAAACCCCGTCTCTACTAAAAATACAAAAATTAGGCAGGCATGGTGGTGCATGCCTGTAATTCCAGCTACTTGGGAAGCTGAGACAGGAGAGTCACTTGAACCTGGGAGGCGGAGGTTGCAGTGAGCCAAGTTCACACTACTGCACTCTAGTCTCGGTGACAAAGTGAGACTCTGTCTCAAAAAAAAAAAAAAAAAGAAAAAGAAAAAGAAAATATAACATCGTTGTCCAGAACAGTTTGAGGGTACAGTGGTAAATTTAAAAGGATGGTCATTGATATGGTTTGGCTGTGTCCCCACCGAAATCTCAACTTGAGTTATATCTCCCAGAATTCCCATGTGTTGTGGGAGGGACCCAGGGAGGTAATTGAATCATGGGGGCCGGTCTTTCCCATGCTATTCTCGTGATAGTGAATAAGTTCTCACGAGATCTGACGGGTTTATTAGGAGTTTCTGCTTTTGCTTCTTTCTCATTCTCTCTTGCTGCCACCATGTAAGAAGTGCCTTTCACCCTCCACCATGATTATGAGAACTCCCCAGTCATGTGGAACTGTAAGTCAAATTAAACCTCCTTTTCTTCCCCAAAAACGAGAAGAAAAAATTGTTTTGCCCAGAGGTTTCATGGACTCACAGTTCCACATGGCTGGGGAGGCCCCACAATCATGGTGGAAGGCGAAAGGCACATCTTACATGGTAGCAGGCAAGAGAGAATAAGAGCCAGTGAAAGGGGAAACCTCTTATAAAACCTTCAGATCTCGTGAGACTTATTCACTACCACAAGAATAGCAGGGGAAAGACCGGTCCTATGATTCAATTACCTCCCCTGGGTTCCTCCCACAACACGTGGGAATTCTGGGAGATACAATTCAAGTTGAGATTCTGGTGGGGAAACAGCCAAACCATATCAAGTCATCTTTCAGATCTCCCTTACAAAATTGACTCAATATATGCAGCAGTAATTTAAGAATATATTAATATTTCCATTGGCAAATTACTTGAAAATGAAATCTTTTATTTTAGAAACTAATTAGTGTCATGTACAAGAAAAGTATATTAGAGCCAAGGAATAGAAGAGATTAGAAAATTAAGTAACTGATAGAAGTTGAGAAGTGTAGTTATTTCAGGGCCCCTTGACATGTATCAAAATGACATAATAGATTTTAGCTCTGCTGCATTTTCTTGAGAGCTTTTTTCAAAAGCAACTTAATATTGTGGAAAACACTAGTGTTTCATTTGTCATGTGACTTGGAGCTAGCCGTTTAATATTTCTTGGCCTCTAGTTTAACATTTGAAAAATGAAAGACTTGAACTAGTTCACTAAAGGCCCACAGAATCTGTGCTGGACAGACAGGAGTTAATGGTGTAGTGTATGGGCATAATGAAATAGAAAAGTAATCGGTCCATCTGAACTTATATCTATGTTCATGCTGGGAACCAATAAACGATCCTAACTAGCTGGTTAACAGTTGCCTTTTTTCACTGAGAAGTGTTATGTAAATCAAGTGTCATTGAGTAGAATCATTAATCTCACCAGAATTTGTTCTAAAATGATTTACTGTTCATCCTTTTCCTTTTTTGTGCCCTGACACAGTACAAGGTTCTTTTGACCTATGATACCCACGTAAATCAGACCCATCCTGTGGATATGAGCCCCACATTCACTTGGAAGAACTCTAAACTTCCTAATGATATTACAGACCGGGGTAAGATATCCCTAATGAATTTTCTTTCCCTAACACTGTTTTCCTGATAAGAAAAGTAAACTCTATTGTTTATGTAATTAGCCTGTGCTTTTTGCTGTGTTTTGTCTGCTGTCCCAGTTTGATTTGCTGGGTTTGTAAATGTGGTCTTTACTTCCCTGCACAATGAATGATATTATAGTTCTGATTCAACACTGATTTCTGGCCAGGCGTGGTGGCTTATGCCTATAATCCCAGCACTTTGCGAGGCCAAGGCGGGAAGAATACTTAAGCCTAGAAGTTTGAGACCAGCCTGGGCAACATGGTGAAACCCTGTCTCTACCAAAAATACTAAAAGAAAAAAAAAAAATTGCCCAGGCATAGTGGTGTGCACCTGAGGTCCCAGCTACTTGGGAGGCTGAGGTGAGAGGACCACTTGAGCCCAGGAAATCAAGGCTGCAATGAGCTATCTTGTTCTACTGCACTCCAGCCTGGGCAACAGAGTGAGATCCTGTCTCAAAAAAAAAAAAAAAAAAAAAAAAAGGAAAGAAAGAAAATATTCTTATTCTCATTTAGCTATACCTGTCTTTAAAATATGTCTTACCATTTGACATAAATTATTCCACAGAAAACCGGGTTTGACAACTGGCAAAAATGAGCACAGAGACATACATTCTTACTCCATTTACATTTTACTGCAATACGCTAAAAGGTTGTATATTTCAGCAAGAAATACTTGACATATCAGGCTGAGGGGTGACCAGTGATCCTGGCCTTTATAGTCTCCCCTGTTCCCTCCCTGGACACATATTTGGGTTGCAATGATAGTTACCCACCTACTTAAGATTAGGTCCTATCATGTCATGAATAGCCCTAACATGACTTGGCCAGCTTTCACCCGTGCAAGCTGCACACTGACCATCCGCAGCAGGCAGGGCCAGTCAGGATCTCCTAGGCAATGAGGTCTCAGGAAAATCTGTCCATGACTGGCTTGGCCAGGGCTTGCCATAATGAGCAGTAATTCCATGTGACTAGGAAAAAGTCTTTAGGAAAAAGTCTTAAATCTGGACAGATATTTAGTCCAAAGATTAAAAAAAAAAAAAGTAGAAACACCATCAATAAAATTATTTAGAGCCAAGCATGGTGGCTCACGCCTGTGATCCCAGCACTTTGGGAGGCCAAGGTGGGAGGATTGCTTGAGGCCAGAAGTTCAAGATAGCCTGGGCAACACAGTGAGATCCCATCTCTACAAAAATTTATAAATTAAAGCTGGGAGTGGTGGCTCATGCCTGTAATCCCAGCACTTTGGGAGGCCGAAGTGGGCGGATAACGAGGTCAGGAGTTCAAAACCAGCCTGACCAACATGGTGAAACTCTGTCTCTACTAAAAATACAAAAATTAGCTGGGCATGGTGGCACGTGCCTGTAATCCTAGCTACTCAGGAGGCTGAGGTGGGAGAATCGCTTGAATCCAGGAGGCAGTGGTTGCCGTGAGCCGAGATCACACCACTGCACTCCAGGCTGGGGAACAGAGCGAGACTCCGTCTCAAAAAAAAGGAAAAATTATAAATTAGTGGACATAGTGGTGCATACCTGTGGTCCCAGCTACTCAGGAGGCTGAGGTGGGAGGATCACTTGAGCCCAGTAAGTCAGGGCAGAAGTGAGCCATGATTGTGCCACTGAACACCAGTCTGGATGACAGAGCAAGACCCTGCCTCAAAAAAAAAAAAAAAAAAAAATTAGAAAATTATGATATATTTACAAATAGAGCATCAGGCAACCAATTAAAATAATTATTTACAAAGAATGTTAAATGACATGGGAAAACTTATGATGTAATGTAATAGAAAAATACAGCTTCTTATTTAATGAGATTCTAACTTTGTAAAACAATGTATAGAAATAAGACTGGAAAGAAATATGTTAAACTGTTAAGAGTGGTGTCCTCTGAGTGATGGGATCCTGGAAGATATTTTTTTGCTTTATTCTATTTTTCTGAATTTTCCAAAATTTCCACAATGACTCTGTATTACTTTATTATTTTCAAAAAGTATTAAAAATTATAAGCTACAAATATTTTTATACCAGCTCCGCTCTATAGCCAGAAACTCTGAAAGTTTGATCTGATATAAAGGGAATGTTTCTGGTTTGAAGGGCTTGCTTCTGTCAGAGCTATACCTACATTTCTAGTTTTCTTTCACTCTATGAGTCAAATTTAGTCCAAAATGATTCCCGTACTTTTATCCAACAGGTATTAGCAGCTGATTAATGCAATGAGGGAGGGGGGGATGAAGATGGCATTCTTCTAGACAATAAGCAATACTGAGCTGACTTCAGATTTATTGCTATGGTTGCTTTTTAAAGTTGAGTTTTATTTAATAAGCTTTTAAAACTATTTCTGGAACCATCTTCAGGTTTTCTAGTTTTAAACCAAACTTGACTTCTGAAATATATCTCTTTTCTCATGGGCTTCTGCAACTCTCAACTTCTTCCTTTTGTAACTTTTTGAGTTGAAATTATGCTTTCTTTCTTCTTAATTATAACTGTCAGTGACAATGTTAGGTTTGTGTTTTTAATATATTTCCTTCAAGTTTTTTGGTGTTTTGGTTATTCAGTAGGTATGTGATCTGTAAAGTGCTGAACTTCTCAAAAAGTATTTTTTGAGAGAGTTCTCCTTACTTAGTTCTCCTTACTTACTACATTTAGCTCTAAACTTTACCAATGAAGCGATAATATAGGAGTTAAAAAGAAATTATTTAGGCAGGTAGCGAGGGTACTAGAGTCCTCAGTCAGTAAGTCTTTTTCTTTTCTTTTCTTACTCTTCTTTTTTTTTTTTTTTTGGAGACACTGTATGGCTCTATCACCCAGGCTGGAGTACAGTGGTGCAATCTTGGCTCACTGCGAACTTTCCCTCCTGGATTCAAGCGATTCTCCTGCCTCAGCCTCCCCAGTAGCTGGAATTACAGGTGCTTGCCACCACGCCTGGCTAATTTTTTGTATTTTTAGTAGAGATGGGGCTTCGCCATGTTGGGCAGGCTGGTCTTGAACTCCTGACCTCATGTGATCCGCCCACCTCGGCCTCCCAAAGTGCTGAGATTACAGGTGTGAGCCACCGTACCCAGCCAGGCTTTTTCTTTTAATTGAAAACAGCCTCCAAACCATTTCTTTTCTAGCAAAAAGCAGCCTGAAAAGCTGAGCTGCAAGAATAAATAAGCAAGCTGGAAGTTCGCATAGATGAATGCCCGCAGCTGTACTAAAAGCCAGGTCCACCCAATATAGCGATTTCCCCTCCCTTTTCTTTGTAGCCATGTGTAGGGGGTGTCGTTGTGCCGGCCAGGTAAAGCCACATGTGTGGGTGTCATGGCGCCAGCCAGGCAGAGGCCACATTTGCATAACACAAGATTAGGGTGAGAGGATCAGTTTCTTCGTGGGCTGTGTTAATGGCACACTGGTCAAACCAGTCCCCTGGGCCCTATATAAATCAGACACAGCCTCCTCAAGCATCCCTATATAACCTACTGCTTCCCACCACAAGCAGGGATTTTCCCCTTCAGAGCCTTCCTACCTCTCTAGGGGTGAGCTGCTCTCTTCTTTCCTGCCTATTACAGTTTTCCGCTCCTTACCCCGCTCCGTGTTTGTGTCTGTGTCCTTAACCTTCTCGTCACGAGATGACGAACCTTGGGTATGTCCCCAGACAATGAAGCCGCTTCAGCAACTCAACCTTTGAAATAGTATAGAAATAAGATATGCATGACTAGAACTTTCATCTGTGCGCACACAGCTACTAAGTAACGAAACATTTCACCGGGAGATTACACTATCCCCGTTCTTTCGTTTATTTAACAAAGATGTTTACTTAATGCCAGACAATGTTCTGAGCACCTGGGAAACAGCAATGGACAATGCAGATTTGGTGCCCGTCCTCATTTCCAAGTTCTCAGCATCTGCTTCCTGTATCACAATGACGTCCAACTGACTTCCTGCATTAGTCCTGCCCACTTCCATCCAACCCATCCTGCTACCAGAAAGAAAGCACAAGTCCAGTCATGTCACTGCCCTGTTGCTAACATGTCAATTGGCAACTCTGCTTTACCTACAGAATACAGTCTAAAATACTTAATACAGCACAAAGTGCCCGTACTCTCCCTACTTCTCCAGCCTTATCTTTTACTCACCTATCCCTTCCCCATGCCCTCAACTTCCTCCCTACTTCCTTAAAGAGTCGTGCAAATTTATGCCACTGTGTCCTTATTTATGCTGCTCCCTCTGAATAGAATTTATCACATCTCCATAGAGGTGGGAAACATCTACTCATCTTCAAGATTTAACTTGAATCTCATGTTTCCTTAGCTTTTTTTTTTTTTTTTTTTTTTTGAGAGGGAGTCTTGCAGTGTTGCCCGGCCTGGAGTGCAGTGGCATGATCTCGGCTCACTGCAACTTCCGCCTCCCAGGTTTCACGCCATTCTCCTGCCTCAGCCTTCCGAGTAGCTGGGATTGATTACAGGCACCTGCCACCGTGGCTGGCTAATTTTTATATTTGTAGTAGAGACGGGGTTTCACCATGTTGGCCAGGCTGGTCTCGATCTTCTGACCTCGTCGTGATCCACCCGCCTTGGCCTCCCAAAGTGCTGGGATTACAGGCATGAGCCACTGCGCACCCTCAGGGCTTATTCTTTATTCATATCTCCTTGCCCCAACACAGAGCCTTGGAATGAATAAATGAATGAATGAATGACAACGTGAGATAAGGGAGTATATTTCTACTCTGGACTTCAGTATTCATCTATACTGTTAATTTCAGTCAATTTATTTCTCTTTTCTAAGTGTGAGTTTCTTCCCCTGTTAAATCAAGAGTTTATCAGGTTCCTTCCAACCGTAATATCATTTGACCTGGAGGTTATACTCTCTCATTCATTGTGAGATGAGTTAAATAGAATGCGATAACTACAGCAGCCACCAGAAGGCAGCAGAAGCTTAACCTTGGAATTTAGATCGTGATACTGTGTTTATCTAAAAGGCAAAACTAAAAAGCTTGTTTAATTAAAAATGACTACATTTACATAGTATATTTAAGTACTATATATAAATATTACAATTATATCTAGTACAGTGAAATGTTTATACTGTAGGAGGCAGAGAATTGAGGTGGGCTGAGGAGTCCCTATATTCCCTCCAGTTTATACTCTAGTCTAGGGGATGTGCAAATTTCATAGAATTTGATAGACCAGTGAGTGTTGAAAATGTATTTCTTGTACTCACTTTTGTTTTCTGTCTGGGGTTTAGGGCGTGAGAATGGTGGTAGTGGCAATGGTGGTGATAGTGATGGAAGTGGTGATTGTAGTAACAAACAGAATTCACCAGTTAGATGTGCCCATAATGCAAGTTCAACTCCAAAGTATGAATTTATTTCTGCTCAGTTGAGAGTAGAAATCCGAAGTTCACATTTTCACTGTTGAAAATTTCCCCTGAACACAAAACAAGTTAATAGAGGCAAAGTCACATGTTTGCAAAGCATAAACTCTTCAAATTCAGCCCTTATACAAAGGAGCTGTAGTATTTATCCCAAGCTAAACCATCTACTTCAGAAGGACATAATGTGATTAAACAAAAACAGTTTTAAAATACACGTGACATGAGACCCCTAATGGCACAGGAGTCTTTCTATATGAATTTATTTATGTATTTTAATGTCCAAGCACCTTCTCCTTGCCTCTTCTCAGGCAATAAGATGACCAGGGCCAGGTTTTTCTCCTATTATTTTTTATTAGCCATTTTTATTGATACTTTACCACATACCAGGTCTTGTGCTGGGTGCCAAAGGTATAAGGATGAACAGGAATGAATAAGTAGGACATGGACTGTACCCCCAGGAGTTTAGATTACGGTGCCATGATAGAGAATACAACGTGAGGGTTTAGGATGCTGCTTTCATAAAGAGATCCTAATACCTCCTTTTCAGGGGCACCTACATCAATTATATTTTAGCACAGAAAAATTCACGTATGCCTGGGCACGGTGGCTTACGCCTGTAATCCCAGCACTTTGGGAGACCAAGGTGGGCATATCACCTGAGGTCAGGAATTCGAGACCAGCCTGGCCAATGTGGTGAAACCCCACCTCTACTAAAAATACAAAAAATTAGCTGGATGTGGTGGCGTGTGCCTGTAATCCCCACCTCTACTAAAAATACAAAAAATTAGCTGGATGTGGTGGCGTGTGCCTGTAATCCCAGCTACTTGGGAGGCTGACGTAGGAGAATTTGAACCTAGGGGAGCGAAGGTTGCAGTGAGCCAAGATCGTGCCATTGCACTCCAGCCTGGGCAAAAAGAGCGAAACTCTGTCTCAGAAAAAGAAAAATTCACACACATGATTTTAAAATCCAGTAGCAGATGTGTTCCTAATGGAAAGTGAATGTGCCTGATCCCACCTCTGCGCATCTCCGCTCTCTCAGTCATTTCTGCTTTTAGTGTTTTGCATATCTAAATAAGATGCTTCTATTTCTTGATGTATAAGCTTTAGCAGTTATCTATTAATTTTTTGTATTGATACATGAAGATTTAGCTCATCTTCGCTAGCCGTCTTTCTCACTTCTTCCCATATAGTTATATCTTTTTTGTCAGTACAATTATTGAACACCTTTTTCATTTTAATTAATATGCATGAGCTTCTAGTGTTGTCCTATCAGTTGTATATAAAATATCTTGCCTCCCACTTTGTAAGATGAAGATGTTAGTGCCACAATTCTTTCTTCTACCTCCTTCCCATCTCCAAACTTCTCCTATATTTTGTCTTTGCCAGGGTTGATAATATTTATTTGGTAACCAAAATAAAGACCTCTGTTCTTTACCTATAACTTGATTCTATAAGTTGAAAACAAGGAAACATTTTCATTGTGTATACATAATAACATCTTTCTTTTTTTTTTCTTCTTTTTTTTTTTTTTTTTTTTTTTGAGATGGAGTCTCATTGTGTCTCCTGGAGTGCAGTGGCACAATCTTGGCTCACTGCAACCTCCACCTCCTGGGTTCAAGCGATTCTCCTGCTTCAGCCTCCCAAACAGCTGGGATTACAGGCGCCCACCACCACACCCAGATAATTTTTTGTTTTTTTAGTAGAGACAGGGTTTTGCCATGTTGGCCAGGCTGGTCTTGAACTCTTGACTTCAGGTGATCTGCCCCTCAGCCCCCCAAAGTGCTGGGATTACAGGTATAAGCCACCATGCCCGGCCAACATCTTTCTATATAGCCCCAATGTCTCCCTTTTGTACCACAAAGGAAAATTGATTTTCTCTCCTTTTTGAATACCTAATTCTGAAAGTCAGGGCACATTTTACTTTGTTTCATTTTGGACAAATGTTCAACTTCCTTGAACATTTTTTCCTTAGAATTCCTGATTAGGTTTCTCTTTTCTTTCCTTGCTGTATAAAGAAACATGTCTTTTTCACCATATTCCTAATCACTTCCCAGCTTCTTCCACATTCTGTCTATTGCTTGGAATCTATTCCGTTTTTAGTTCTTGAGCCTACTGACTTCCTAATAGGGATTCATTGCAGCATATATGAACCACGACTTTCCCATGCAGTCTTATTGTTGCTGTCCTTCTCTGTGTAGGAGTATTCCTTTGCATACTCAGACACTGCTTCAGTGCTTCCTTGGGTTGGATCCACATTTTCCTGGATTCCACTTACTCTTCTGACAGTCTGTCAACTTACTCCATCTATACAACTCCACCCACACACTAGTGTTCTAGTAAATAAAATCCCATTCTTCATTGACTTCCCTCACTAACCCAGGAGAGCTTAGAAAGAACTGGCATGCAACACCGTCACTTAATGTTCTATACTGACTTACTCTTCTTCCAGTGTGTGCTCTGTATTTAAAAACAAGTTGTCTCAGTTGGGTGTGGTGGCTCGTGCCTGTAATCCCAGCACTTTGGGAGACTGAGGCGGGCGGATCACTTGAGGCCAGGAGTTCATGACCAGCAACATGGTGAAACCCCATTTCTACAAAAAATATAAAAATTAGCTTGGCATGGTGGCGCACACCTGTAATCCCAGCTACTCTGGAGGCTGAAGCAGGAGACTCACTTGAACCAGGGAGGCAGAGGTTGCAGTGAGCCAAGATTGCACCACTGCACTCCAGCCTGGGTGACAGTGAGACTCCGTCTCAAAAAGAAAAAAAAACAAAAACAAAAACGTGTCTCATCCTCTATGAACCCTTCTTAGGTATATTGGTTTCAAGGACACAAGGTAGACTTCTAGCACCAACATTTTTTTGTGTGCTGTGAACTATTTTATGTTTGTGTAACATTTGGTGATTGCTGTTAGTAAGAATAGAGATGTATATGCTGTCAGAACAGCCAAAATTAAACCACTTTCCCTGACTGTTCAGAGAGTAGAGACACGGGACTTACATTACCAGAGAGAAATTAATGAAAGATAATTTTTTTTTTTTGAGACAGAGTCTCGCTCTGTCGCCCAGGCTGGAGTACAGTGGCTCAATCTCAGCTCACTGCAAGCTCCGTTTCCCGGGTTCACGTCGTTCTCCTGCCTCAACCTCCCGAGTAGCTGGGACTACAGGCGCCCGTCACCATGCCCGGCTAATTTTTTGTATTTTTAGTAGAGACAGGGGTTCACCGTGTTAGCCAGGATAGTCTCGATCTCCTGACCTCGTGATCCACCTGCCTCAGCCTCCCAAAGTGCTGGGATTACAGGTGTGAGCCACCGCGCCGGGCTAAAAGATCAATTTTTTTAAAGGGTTCTCTTTTCCCGTCCCCAAATTACATTGTACAGCTAGAATCTTGGAAATGCCTTTGCTCTCTTGACAAAGGTCCTTCCTAACGCATTTTCCTCCACAGGCCCTCAGATCCTGATGATTGCAGTCTTCACCCTCACCGGAGCTGTGGTGCTGCTCCTGCTTGTCGCTCTCCTGATGCTCAGGTACAGTTGCCTCTATCATGCCTGTGCTCGGTATCCAGAGAGGCAAGGAGGGAAAGCAGGAGAGGCCTGTTGTCTTCTGCTGATGATGAATATTCACAAAGAGGCCTGTAGACTGACCTAAGATAATGAAGACATTCTGCATCAAAGACTATGTGAAGGGCAGAATATTATTGAGTGAATAGATTAGGGCTTTGGAGCCAGAGATGCCTGAACTCAAATCCCAGTTCTTTGAGTTACTAGTTCTGCGGTCTTAAGCATGTTACTTAGTGACTTAAACAGGTAACTTAGCTTCAATTTCTTCATCTGAGCTGTTGGAAGGATTAGAAATGGAACGTGTATACAAACTACCATATAATAAGCATATATAGATGAAAATAGTTATTTTTATTATGTTGGTATATCATGGGAGACATCAAACTCATTACATTGCATGCTATTTAGGCTGGGGGAGGTTTTAGAAATAATTTATTCCAAATCTCCTATTTTAGCCTGAGGAGAGAGAGCCCAGAAACTCAAATGGCTTCTCTAGAATCTTATCACCAGGTAGTGGGTGGGGCCAGAACTAGAACTCAAGCCTTCTCACCATCAGTTCCAAGATTTTTCGGCTCAACTTGGATCTACCAAATGCCTAGCCAGAGACATTGTGTGTACTAAGAAATATTTGTTGAATACATAAATGAGCGAGTAAATACCACACTACCTCCTAATCTGCATATGTTAAATGCCAAACTTATAATACCCTATTATACTACCAGGTTCACTTGCATTTCCTAGCTCAACAAGACAACAGTTTTATCTGTGTATTATACACTTTGGTCTGTGTGTCATTATTCTTTCTCATGTGAATGTCCAGCCTGCCATATAATGTTGATGTTTTCTCCAGAAAAGGAAGTAGACTATTTTCTTCAATCTGACAACAGTGCTTGGCTCCTGTAACTGTGTTGCTCAGAAATATAGGTGATGGTCTACAGTGTGTGGTGACCATTACCATTTAGTGAAGAGTGAGAAGAAACCAAAACTTCCCCCCTAAAGCAAGTCTAAATGGGAATCAGTTTAAAATAGGGGTAAATCACAAGATCAAAGATAATAACAGGTGTTTCTCATTGTCTCTAAACATAGGAGGCAGAGATAGGGCTTCCTAATGGCCAGTGCAATGCTATGCCCATGAGGGGGCCTGGCAGACAGGTGGTACACATGCAGTTTGCCATTACAACGGCCTATGCAAGAAAACTAGCAAACCATTTAAGAAATCCCCTAATTCAGTATGAATGACAGTTGGCTCTGCAGAGTCCCAGGAGTCTCCTGGGGTACAGAGGTGAGAGCCCAAGAGCCTTTAAGGTCTTGATATTCATTCTACTTGCCTCCAGGTCTTAGGGTCAGTAATATGCTATTTTTTATGCATTTACTCGAAGAATACTCAGACTTAGATGGAAGCATATGAAGAAAATAATCATTTCTGCTTAGGGGACATTAAGGAAGGCATGGCCTTGAGAAGGTGAGTATGAGTTTGTCAAATAACCAAAAAGCAAAGGCAAACTAGGGACAAAACAGGTCAATAGAAAAGAATATCAGTTCCAGAAACAAATACAAGCAAGAACTTATAATATGACAAAGATGACAGTATGTGTCAGCTAAGAAATGATGTTGGTGGCCAGACACAGTGGCTCACGCCTGTAATCCCAGCATTTTGGAAGGCCGAGGCAGGCGAGTCATGAGGTCAGGAGTTCGAGAACAGCCTGGCCAACGTGGTAAAACCCCGTTGGTAAAAATCTCCTAAAAATACAAAAAATTAGCTGGGCATGGTGGCGGGCACCTGTAATCTCAGCTTCTTGGGAGGCTGAGGCAGGAGAATCTTGAACACAGGAGGCAGAAGTTGCAGTGAGCCGAGATCTCATCACTGCACTCCAGCCGGGGCGACAGAGCGAGACTCCATCTCAAAAAAAAAGAAAAAAAGAAATGATGTTGGTAAAGTAGGCTTTCCACATGTAAAAAGCAAAATTAAAACAGGTAACTTAGCTTCAATTTCTTCATCTGAGCTGTTGTAGGGATTAGAAATGAAACATGCACACAAACTACCATATAATAAGCATTATATAAATGAAAATAGTTATTTTTATTATGTTGTATCATGTTATATTTTATTATTATATATCTAAAAGAATACACAAAGACATAGTTTACTTTATATGGAGTTTTAAATGTTAAAGCATACTTTATGTGGAGTTTTAAATGTTTGATTATGTGAAAATCAAACTTCAAAACTTAGAATAAATTAATAAAAATGAGTTTTTAAAATTTTTTTTTTTTTTGAGACTGAGTCTCACTCTGTCACTCAGGCTGGAGTGCAGTGGCGCCATCTTGGCTCACTGCAACCTCTGCCTCCTGGGTTCAAGCAATTCTCGTGCCTTGGCCTCAGTAGTAGCTGCAGTTACAGGCGTGCACCACCACACCTGGCTAACTTTTGTATTTTTAGTGGAGACGGGGTTTCACCATGTTGGGAACCTGGTCTCAACTCTTGACCTCAAGTGATCCACCCACCTTGGCCTCCCAAAGTGCTGGATTATAGGTGTGAGCCCCTGTGCCTGTCCAATAAAAATGACTTTATGATGTCAGGTTAGGAAAGTACTTCTCAGTCAAGATAAAAAAGGAGAAGTCAAAGAAAAAATACATAAATATGACCATAATAAAAATCAAAACTTTCTGGAAAACAAAGTTAAAAGAAGTAATAAACTACGAAAAGGTACTTGAAAAACAAAAGGACAAAGGATTTATTTCTCAAAATATATTAAGAACATATGTAAGTTAACAAGCATAAGAAAAAGATACACACTAGGGAAAAATGAGCAAAATTATAAATACATAATTCTATATAATTCTGAGTCTATATATTCTACTAAATAGCTAGAAAATATTTGAAAGGATAATCTCACTAGTAATCAAGAAAATGCAAAGTAAAGCAATAATGAAACACTGCTTCGCTTACATCACAAAGGTTAAAAAAAAGTTTATCAATACCAAATGTTGACAAGAATATAGAAGATGGGAATTCTCAAGATAAGAAGGTAAATTAATCGATAACCACTGCTTTGGGAAGCAATTTGGTGATATCTGTAAAGTTGAAAGTGCAAATCCTCTATAGCCCAAGAATTCTGCTTCATCTATACCCAGTCCCCAGCCTTTTGGCACCAGGGACTGGTTTCGTGGAAAACAATTTTTGGGGGTGGGGGGAGTTTCGGGATGTAACTGCTCCACCTCAGATCATCAGGCATTAGTTAGATTCTCATAAGGATAAGGAGTGCACAACCTGGATCCCTCCCATGTGCAGTTCTCAATAGGGTTCACGCTCCTATAAGAATCTGACGCCACTGCTGATGTGACAGGAGGCGGAGCTCAGGTGGTAATGCTGACCTCTCACCTCCGGCTGTGCAGCTTGGTTCCTAACAGGCCATGGACCACCACCAGTTGGCAGCCCAGAGGTTGGGGGCCTAATCCCCAACCTACACTATCTGGGGACCGATACTATCTGAAGGAAACTATACATTCTTAACATTTTGTAGTTGAGATAGGTGTTGTTACATTTTCTCTGTACTTTTCCATTTTCTTTAAACATATTTTTTGAAAAGGCACAGATGGGTAAGAGGAACTGGCTTATTTAGGGATCTGGTGTATTCTCTGGTGGTTTAAAAATTAACATTTTTGCCTGTCATCGTTACCAACTTTACATTTGTTTCCTATATTTTTTCCTAACTCCTTCTATGTCATGAGTTTAAATCCTTTACTATCGTGAACGACTGCCTTAGTGAAAAACCTGGGAAAGTGAAGCGAAAAGAAAAGAAAGACTAGGAAACAGGGGTCCCCAATCGCCAGTCCATGGCCTGTTAGGAACCGACCGCACAGCAGGAGGTGAGCAGCGGGTGAGCGAGCATTACGTCCTGAGCAACCCTTCCTGTCAGTCAGATCAGTCAGGGCATTAGATTCTCATAGGAGCGTGAACCCTATCGTGAACTGCGCATGCGGGGGATCTAGGTTGCATGCTCCTTATGAGAATCTAATGCCTGATCTGAGGTGGAACAGTCTCATCCTGAAACCACCCCCTACCACCTCCATGGAAACACTGTCTTCCAGGAAACCAGTCTCTGGTGTCAAAAAGGTTGAGGGCCACTGCTGTAAAAGCCCATCAGAAACCCTTGCAGGTCCACTGGCAGTGAGCACTTTTCAGTTTGGAGAACATGGTGTTCTGTCATTGGGCTACCTTCCCCCACGCACATCTACCTGAGCATACCAGGGTTCTAAACTTCTCCCAGTCTTCAGAAGCTGAATGGCGTGGATACTAAGAAAAACCTATTGACCGGCTTTATTCCTTTCACAGAAAATATAAAAAAGATTATGAACTTCGTCAGAAAAAATGGTCCCACATTCCTCCTGAAAATATCTTTCCTCTGGAGACCAATGAGACCAATCACGTTAGCCTGAAGGTAAAGCCTACCTTACTTGTTGAAGAATGGGCGCAATTTGCCAGGTATTTGACAAGACTTAGCATTGCAGGATATGTGCCAAGTAGGGATAGTTGTTCTAGAAAGCAAGACTTAGGTGCTTTCTAATTTTCAACTCTCTGCCTTCCCCTTGTTTCTCCATTCTCCTACATGTCAGCTAGTTAATCCAGTGAGCACTCCCTGGAGGCTGAGATATGGTGTGTTCTCATTCTCTGCATCTGACCCAGAAGAGAAATACACATAAAGGGAATTTGCCATGGAAGGGATGTAGGAATGGGCAGAGCATTTGAGTTCCCCTAATCCTTGGATGCTAATCTATCCGTACTAAGGACCTATGACTTGTCTTACTCATTCCTGAAGAAAGAGGCCTCCTCTGCTTATATTTGCTCACATTCACCTTCAACCAGGAAATAGCAGCAGCCAATAATAACTTACTCCATTTAGCACAGTCAATGCAGGATCTGTGCTGTCTCATCTACTCCTCCTACTCCAGGAACCCAAAATTAAGCTTTATCATCATAATTTTGCTGATGAGGAAATTGAAGGACAAAAGATTAAGAAACAGTGCAGGGACACATGCAACTAATGAGTAAGATTACTGTAAGTAATAATAGCTAACACTTACTGAGCACTTATAATGCACCACATGCATTAACCCATTTCATCTTCTCCTGAACACTGTGAAGTAGCAGGGCGGAAATTCCAGGAACACAGCTACAATTTAAACCCAGTCTGTCTAACTGCAAAGCCTGAGATTGTAACACATTCCATATACCATATAATTATCCTAGCTTTTATACCAAAGCATATTAAGAGAATATGGAGACCCAGGACCTCCACAGATGGGAATTCGTGGACTCCTTCAGACTAGGGCCAAACTGATAGTGTAGTGTGATTTGAGATGCTTCCTTGCTTAAAATCAGCAGAAATATAATTGCATTTGGTCTAAGTTTGTCTCTGGAACCTCTCTACCAGCTCTTGACCCTCCTCTCCAAGTCCTGCGTGCTGCCCTCTAATGGCTCCGATCCCCTCATATCTATCCATGGACCAGGTCTTCCCTTCTTTCAGAAATATGACATGCTCCAATGTGACCCTCCTCCTGCTGAACCTCCAACAGAAAAATTCTATTCACAAAGACCAATCTGTCTCAGCTAAGTGTCAGGATGAAATCAATTTAACAGTAATTCACAGTCAGGTATAAACAACCTTAAGACTACTGAATTTCCAAAGAGAGAATTTGTTGACCTAAATGACTTCTGGACAGACGAAATAGAATTTATTTGAGCAAAAAGTGATTCATGAATTGTGTCGCACTCAAAACCAAAAGAGATTCAGAAAGCTCCACCCCGCAGCATGGGCAGTGAGCTTTCATAGGTTGTACAAGGAAGTAAAGTCCACAAATAACTTGATTGGTTACAGCTAGGCATTTGCTTTATTTGGGCATGGTCTGTTCAGTTAGCTGCCTGTGATTGGCTGAAATCGAGCCATTTGTTACAAAAATAGACTCCCAGATCAGTTTTCAGTTTGCCTATATACTAAGTTAGGTCTGCCATTTATAGGAACTCATAATACAAAGACAGTCTCATGCCAATGGTCTCCTGTCTATTTAATATCACACTAGGAAGAGGAGAGGGGACTTTCAGAAGGAGCGTGTGCACCTCTGTCTCTGTACAGCACCCGATGGGCTCCCACACGCGCCACCTCTGCACAAGTCCAGCCTTGGTGTCATTCCTCAAGCAACCCCCCACTGCCTCAAAACCCCATATTTCATATTTTCTCTTTTGGAGTAAGCCCAAAACATGTGTCTCTGTATGTTTTCTTAAAATCTAAATATTCCTAGAAGTATAATTCATCTATTTCTTGTCAGTTTCTGTACAAAATGTGTATGAGTACAGATTTTATTCGTTCATCAGAATGAATGAGTCATCTGGCTAAGGAAATAAGTCTTTGGGACAGTAAACTCAAAGGAGGGAAGAGATATGGAGTTTCTGGAATAATTAGCCTTTTCTTGTGCCAGATCGATGATGACAAAAGACGAGATACAATCCAGAGACTACGACAATGCAAATACGACAAAAAGGTGACGTCTCCCACTTCTCTGAACTCTCCACTGGGGTATGCTCGGGGCCTTCTGACCCCTGGTTGCCCCGGCCCCTGATGTCAGTATCACAATGATGGGAGTGCCCAGTCTGTTCCCAAGGGCTGTTCTTAGAGCTTCACAGGGGTGGCCAGGGCCCTGCTTCTAGGGTTACAAAACTCACAATCCTGGGGAAAATGGAAGACAAATAGAATGTTGGGGAAGGGTGGAGTGTAGGCAGAAAAATGAAATATAAAAGATATTCAGAGTAGTCGAGGGCAACCCTAGTATTATATTTTGGCTCATTGCTGAGAAATACAACAATCTCATATGAGAGCTTTGCATCTTATTTCCATCCTTCCTTCTTCCCTCCCTCCCTTCTGCCTGCCTTCCTTCCATTTAGTCATTCTTAAAGAAACATTCAAGACTGAACTTACCATATCCCAGGTACTAGGCACCAGGGATACAAACATCAATCAAGGCCCGGCACAATGGCTCATGTCTCTAATCCCAGGACTTTGGGAGGCTGAGGCGGGTGGATCATTTGAGGCCAGGAGTTCGAGACCAGCCTGGCCAATATGGCGAAACCCCGTTTCTCCTGAAAATACAAAAATTAGCCGGGGGCATGGTGGTGCATGCCTGTAGTCCCAGCTACTGGGGAGGCTGAGGCATGAGAATTGCTTGAACCTGGGAGGCGGAGGTTGAAGTGAACCGAGATTGCACCACTGCACTCCAACCTAGGCAACAGAGCAAGGCTCTGTCTTTAAAAAAAAAAAAAAAAAAAAATCAATCAAATACTGTCACTGTTCTCAAAAGTTTACAGTCTAGTGAGACACACAAACTGTTATAATATGCATGTAACAAGTTACACCACAACAGTGTCTCCTAAATTTCATTGATTTTTGCAGCGAGTGATTCTCAAAGATCTCAAGCACAATGATGGTAATTTCACTGAAAAACAGAAGATAGAATTGAACAAGGTATGTAGCCCTTACTTCAAACTCTTGAGAAATAACTTCACTCCATTTCTTCTAATCACTGAGGTTGTTCGTGGAGTAAGAGGCTGACAGAGAAGCCCTCAGGCCAAGAAATGGTGACTATATTTCTTGTTGAAAATTCTACGAAGAGATATTGGCAAGTGAGGTCGATGGCATAAAAAATTCTGGAAATCTACTAGTCTTTCCTAGAAAGTGGACCTGATACTATTTGAAAGTAAAGTTTGTACTCAAGGCCTCTTACTGACAAAGGAAAGGTTGTTGAATGAGATTAATATAATGTGTGATAAGCAATGGGTACTGACATTCAATTTGTTAAGAGCAACACATCTTCTCATAGATCTGAAAGAAAATACATTTTATTGGCATATTAATTTTTACTTTGGCACCCTGTTCTGCCTAATTTGCTTTGTAAACAAATATGTTCTTCTAGTTGCTTCAGATTGACTATTACAACCTGACCAAGTTCTATGGCACCGTGAAACTTGATACCATGATCTTCGGGGTGATAGAATACTGTGAGAGAGGATCCCTCCGGGTAAGAAACCATGGTCATTTCCAATGTTCTAATCATATTAAAATATTCAGCAGGACTTTAAATAAAAATATTTATCGAGTAAAATAATATTAAAGCGTTATCATGGAAAGTTGGTGGGATCACAAGCTTTCCAGACTTTTTCTGAGATTTTTTCAGTCTTACTATGTTTTTATAAACAAGCCCAAAAAAAATTCAGGAAAAAGATAATAGATTTAGGGAGGGGAGTAAACAGAGAATGGAAGTGGAAAAATGAGTGATTACCTCCAAATACATTTTATTTTACATGAATACTTGCTTTTGTACTAAAAGAGAAATGGATAATCATTATGTTAGCACCAAATAAGCATTAGAAGACTTGGTCATCGTTCTTGGTTCTGCTGCTGTCCAAATTATTACTCCACTCTTGGACTAAGAATCATCCAGGACTTGCCAGATGAGGTCAGGTATTTGGACTGAGCAAGTCCAAAGCAAACAGAGAAACTAAGATAAAAAGCGAGAATATTAGCTTTCACACTATGCAGTATAAACTCAAATCTACCCTCCAAGAAAAAATCGTAGCCCTAAATGTTACTATTTCTTTTAAAAATTCTTTCATGCTTGTTATTCTGACATCTGAGGGCTCTTCTCTGTATTAATCCCTATGAAATGTAACAGTGGTATAAGGAAAAAGTGACACATTAAGCCATTAACTATATTTAGCACTTTGAGAATTCATTTGCTGTATAGCAGAAGGGAAAGCAAGCCCATGAGGGACTAGCGTAATGGAATGTGGTAGAGAAATCTTGAGCAGGCAGCTGGCCAGGAGAATTAAGATCAAAGAGGAAAATGGTGCTAAGGTAGAAGTTCTTAAAAAATAATAAACAAGGCTGGGCACCGTGGCTCACACCTGTAATCCCAGCACTTTGGGAGGCCGAGGCAGGCGGATCATGAGGTCAGGAGATCGAGATCATCTTGGCCAACACGGTGAAACCCCGTCTCTACTAAAAATACAAAAATTAGCTGGGCGTGGTGGTGTGTGCCTGTAATTACAGCTACTTAGGAGGCTGAGGCAGAAGAATTGCTTGAACCAGGGAGTCAGAGGTTGCAGTGAGCTGAGATCGTGCCACTGCACTCCAGCCTGGCAACAGAGTGAGACTCCGTTTCAAAAAAATAATAATAAAATAAATAATAACAATAATAAACAATTTAAGTATCCAATGCAAAATTTAGAAGAATAACTATAACATAAGGAAAGGAAGCTATTAAATATCAATCATTATAAATCAAATAAAATAGGATAGGATTTTAAAATGCACTTGCAACTTAAAAAACAAAATTATTAAAACACACAAGCCTTTCATTTCTAGATATTATTTTTAAAACAAACATGCAAATACACAAAATTGAGAATAAAAAAGCAGTGAAAAGATGTTTTAATTGTGAAAGAATACTTCACGACTATTAAATTATAATCTTTAAAAAGGGAAACTTTCAGAAGCGATATAATCATGAAATCTGTTTCCAAAAAAAAATTTAATTAGACCAATTCTGAATCAGTTTCAGGCAATAATAAGCCATGTGAAACCCTTTGACCAGGCTCTATTAATTAGTATTCTAAAATTTCTGTCTCATTGAAATTAAATGAGAGTGTGGTCTAGACCTCATGTGAAAAATATTTCTAATTCTGAAAGATGTGAAATAGTTATTGTTATTCCTAGAAATGTGTATTTATTTGATCAGTATCAATTAAAATGATCACTTTCATCATCCATTAAAACACTGATGTGGTTTTTCTCCTATGACCTTTTGATTTGGTACATTATAATAATATTGTTCCATTCATAGAATTAACTATATCCAATTGTTTGTGTTATGCTTTTTGTATATACAACTGGCTTAGCATTTCTTTTATTATGTTTTTTCCTCTGTATTCACAACTACAGTTAGCCTTTGGTCAGATTTTAGTTTCAATCTCATGCTAACTTTGTTCAATGTTAAATGAATTTGGAGTATGTTCATGTGTTTGTTTAACTTGAAAATAGTTTTTATATAGATAATGAGAATTATTTTTACTGAACTTCAACATTAGAAGAATTAAGCTGACTTTGGTATTCTCTCTATGGGAATTATCATTTCTTCTATGGCTATTAATGTGATATTGTGACATAGTAAGAAATACATTTTGTCTTCATTCTTGGTTCCTAAAACCTGTTGTTACTGGGTGGTGGGGGTGAGAAAAGCTCTTTTGTTATTTATAATAACCTCCTTTCAAACATACCTGAGTTATGCTACTTAAGATAAGATAGCCACGGAAGACTTCTCTGGCAAGATGACGTTAGAGTAAGACCTGCATGGAATGAAGCTGTGAAACCATAGCTCAGGGAAGAGGATACCAGATTTAATACCAGAATTTCCTGTTCTCAACAAGGAAAACAACAATTAAATGGTGATATGCCAGAGAATTCCCAGACCTCATTTCAGAAATATTCTTAGGCTCCCCCATAATAACAACTCCTGTAGAGTTAGAAATAAAACAATACTTTCTTAACATTGCAAAGACTGTCTATCATAAAATAACAACTGACTTCATCTCTATTAATGCAAAGACTCCCTAGCCGCACCCTTTACTACTGTTAGTTAACTTCTGAAAGTTCTAACCAAAGCACTAATGCATGAAACAGGAATAAGATACACGGTTATTGGAAGGTGTCAAGATAAATAACAAACAGAGAGTGGCTCTCTAAAAGAAAGATGTTTATTTGGAAAAGAACACTGTAATGGGAATACATATGCCATCATAAATTATGTGCATATTCAGAGAGATAAAGGAAGACAAAGGATTTTAAGGGGAAAAAAAAAACAAAGAGGATTACATAATTGTTGTGTTACAAAGATCACTAGCAAGGATGATGCCAGTCAGAGGTTGGACAGGCAGATGTTGAGCAGATGTCCTTGTATAAGTATTTTTTGTGTGTGAGGTTGCGACGGCCTTTGTGGAAGGTTGAGGTTTCTGTGGAGTCTTTTGTGATAGTTTTTGTTATGAAGTACACAAGCATGACAACTCTGTTTTTCATGGCCTTTTCTAGCTGTATGTGTCAGGATTTTTTCAACATTTGCGACTCCATTCTGATTTTGACAACTTTCACAAAAGCAATAGATTTTTTTTTCTTTTTTAATTTAAAGATGAGGCCAGGTGCGGTGGCTCATGCCTGTAATCCCAGCACTTTAGGAGTCAGAGGTGGGAGTAGGGGGCGGGACACGAGGTCAGGAGTTCGAGACTAGCCTGGCCAACACAGTGAAACCTCGTCTCCACTAAAAATACAAAAAATTAGTGGGGCATGATGGTGGCCACCTGTAATCCCAACTACTTGGAAGGTTGAGGTAGCAGAATTGCTTGAACCCAGGAGGTGGAGGTTGCAATGAGCCGAGATCCCACCGTTGCACTTCAGCCCGGGCAACAGTGCGAGTCTTCATCTCAAATAAATAAATAAATATAAAGATATGATTGTTTACCTAGAAAATGCAAAAGCCTCAAATACTAAAAATTATAAGAAATTTATATGATGACCAGAAACAAAATAAGTATATAGAAAATAATTTACATATATAATGTGTATATCATGTAATTGGTCAGAAAATACAACTCGAAAAATCCTCCTTAATATTTTTAACAAAAATATTTATTTGAAAATACGCAACGTGAAATGCAAAGAATCAGTTAAGAACACTGAAAGTTTTCTAAGACATTAAATAAATCTTAACAGAACTCAGTCAGGTTCTTAGATAGGAATCAATGATGTGCTGGAACTGGCTGGTACTAGCTCAGAGCTGACTGTTAAGTTATTCAAGAATTTACCAGTCAGTGTTAAAGCTTTGGAAGCTGAAATCATTCAGGGTGGAAATATTTCACATCGTACTCAGCAAGCATATTATAAATCAGGGCTGTTGCTAATACAGAGTCAGTTTACCAACACCCTATACCGACAAATTCACATTGAAAATGTATAAATTCTTCTGAAAACGAACTTGCAATCGAAGGCAAAGACTTTTCTTAATTAACAGAGATCATCAGAAATACATATATATACACACACACATATATATGAGCAATAATAACCAGAACAGTTTTGAAAAAGAGAATGAAGAGGCCACTTACTAGAAAGTTATTATAATCAAGGCAGTGTAGTGACAGCTCATGAACAAGCAAATGATTTATGGAAGAAAAACATATGGGCCAGGAATACCATTAAGTGTATAACAAATATAACTAAAGAAGGGTAATTTAAAAAATGGGTGCTGAGATAATAGGACCTTTCCATTCTCTTTTCCACAAAAGGTTCTTTTCCCTTGCTGTTACCTCTTCCCAAAACTCTTGGCTCCCTATTTCATTTGATCTCAGCTCAACAGCCATTTCCTGAAGGAAGCCATATTTAATCTTTATAACAAACCCCAGATTTTAGGGGTCAAATTCCCAGATTTTAGGCAATTTTTCATTGCACTTATCACAGTGATAATTTTATGTTTATTGGTCTGATTGTTTTATGAATGTCAGTTTCCTTCACCAGACTGTGCACACTTTAACAGGTCCCTTATAATCCCAGCACTAACACAGTCCCTGCTCTAGAGATAACACTCAATAATTTTAAAAAACAAACATGCAGGTCACCTATTAAAATTGCTCAGAAAAAAACATATAAATCTGCATATACATTACGATCCCACGTTTATAATATTTATTACATATACTTTCCATATCTACATTAAAGAAAACTAGAAGAAAATACCAAAATGAGAATAAATTAGATGGTGCAATTAGCCATAATTTTATATTCTTCCTTTTTATATTGTATAATTTTTTCACATTTTGTATAGTAAACATGTATTCCTTTTATCATCAAAACAGAATAATATGCTTTTTACAATTTGGCAGATGAGAACAGGGTAGGATGGGTGAATGGTGAGCTAGAGGGAGAGAAGGCATAGAAAAGAATCTGTCTGCCCATAACTCCCCTCCATCAACTTGGCCTGGTACCACAGCCCAACCAGCCTTACCTGAAATGATTAAGGACTTCAGACCCCTCCTTGGAAATTCTTGGTACGGTGCCTGAGTTAAAATTAAAAATCAAATTGGGCTTTTTCCTAAAATAAGAAACTATTGCTATCAGTTAGAGTCCTGTTTAAAGTTCTACCGTGAAGAACAGTTACGTATTAGCTTAATTAAAATCCTGCAACTTTGTAGAACCATCATCATATTAAAACAGTGACTTGAAAATTCCAGGTATAGGCGGGGTGTGGTGGCTTGCGCCTGTAATCCCAGCACTTTGGGAGGCTGAGGCGGGCAGACTGCTTGAGGCCAGGAGTTCGAGATCAGCCTGTCCAATGTAGTGAAACCCCATCTCTACTAAAAATACAAAAATTAGCTGGGCATAGTGGCATGCACCTGTAATCTCAGCTACTCAGGAGGCAAAGGCAGGAGAATCGCTTGAACCCTGGGGGCAGAGGTTGCAATGAGCTGAGATTGTGCCACTGCACACCAGCCTGGGCCACAGAGCAAGATTCTGTCTCAAAAACAAACAAAAAAAAGAAAAAAAAATCCCAGGTCATACAATTCACAAAAAAATCCAAGATCTCTCTTATTGAGAGAGGACTTAGTAAACTCTAAAAATAAAAGCAATTAAGCCAATTTATGTAACTGATTAGGTGAGTACAAACACAAGCTTAATGAAGGAATTTTCTTATAGCAATTGCCTGTTTTAAAACATGGGTCCAATTTAGATGAGACAGAACACGCAGGGCAGTCACCTGTTAAGCAGTCTCCTGGCCTGCTGCTTATTCCTCTACATCTGTCTGATGGGAGAACTGAAATTTGGGGTGCTATGGGTACCTCCTGCTCATATCCAGGTGGCAAAAACCACCCAATGCTTCTTATGCAGAAAAGAAAACAAAAATAGGTTCATGAAAACCCAGACAGTGGAATTCCAATTTGTTCCTGATCCTAAGGTCTCATAATTTGAAGTTCATTATTTGTTTCATAATAGTCTCTCCATAATATCCTTTCTTGCAACTTTTCTTCTTTTTTTCCTATTCAGGAAGTTTTAAATGACACAATTTCCTACCCTGATGGCACATTCATGGATTGGGAGTTTAAGATCTCTGTCTTGTATGACATTGCTAAGGTAAGAGAAACACACACACAGAAAATATGAAAATTAAATATAAGAAAACAGATCTAACAAGTTATTCAACCTTCTGTGCATTGGTTTCTTCATCTGTAAAATGATAATAATAGCTATGTCATAGGGTTGTAGGATTTTAGGTTGTGAGGATTTTGTGAAATAATGCACGTGCTTATAACAAGACCTGGTATAAGGAAATGTTCAATATACATCAGTTATTATTATGTTATTATATTCTTTGTAGTCTGTGTGTGGGGCACGCAGTTTCATAGATTTTCCAGAAATCGAAATCATATAAAACTACGAGAAAGACAACTGGGCTGGTCGCAGTGGCTCAAGCCTGTAATCCCAGCACTTTGGGAGGCTGAGGCAGGAGAACTGCTTGAACCCAGGAGATGGAGGTTGCTGTGAGCCAAGATGGAGCCATTGCACTCCAGCCTGGGTGACACAGTGAGACTCCATTTCAAAAATAAAAAAGACAACTGAATCCTCAACTTTATAAGAGAAAATATTAAGTACAGGAAACCATCTTGCAGGAATCAATAATAAATGTGGACATGTGTATTTTCAGACGTGATAGGAAAACAGAAGTGGACATGAGTAACCAGGGCCTCATTCAAGAATGAAGAAAAGTTGGTTATGAGAGGAAGCTGTTTGATACAGTCTTAACCCATCTGAAAGTTATATGGGTTCAGAATCAGTTTGAAAAATGCGTTACGAAAATCGATTTGCCACACACATTTCACTCCTATGATCCAGGCTGCAAACCAGCTTCAGCTGAGACACCCTCTAACCACCAGAGAGAAGCACATCAGCCAAAAACAGGCTTCCTCTGTTTTTCTTTTTTGAGACGGAGTCCCACTCTGTCCCCCAGGCTAGAGTACAGTGGTGCGATCTCAGCTCACTGCAACCTCAGCCTCCCAAGTTCAAGTGATTGTCCTGCCTCAGCCTCCCGAGTAGCTCGGCCTCCCAAAGTGCAGGGATTACAGGCCTGAGCCATTGCAAGGGGCTAGGCTTCCCCTTTTGAAACAGAATGAATGAAACATTGTTTCAAAATAGGATGAAACCAGTTCCACTTTAGGAAATAATCTAGCCTGGCACCCCTGCCCCTTTGGAAAGACAAGGCACTATTATTTGTATGTTTATTTTAAGTTCATGTAAAAAAGGACCAGAGACCTACCCAGGGTCACGGTGGTAAGTAGAAACACTTAAAAAAAAAAATCAACCCTTTGCCTCATATTATATACAACTACTTAAGCAGAGATTTTAGACAATTCCCTTCTACTCTGTCATTTAAACAGA
Source organism: Theropithecus gelada (assembly GCF_003255815.1). NCBI lineage: Eukaryota > Metazoa > Chordata > Mammalia > Primates > Cercopithecidae > Theropithecus > Theropithecus gelada. The sequence goes on along the minus strand of NC_037679.1, from coordinate 108,657,658 downwards.
CTTTTAAACGAGATATAATGTGTAGGCAAATATTAGGGCTTCAGTAACATTAAAGTAAAAATAGTGGGACTAAAATTAAAACCTGATGGTGTGACTGTCTGCTGAAATGGTTTCCAAATGTCACTTTTTTCTTTAAAATAATGAAGCAGCTGAAGTGTGTCACATTTCGGTTTTTCTATCATCTGAAAAATTACAGGGAATGTCATATCTGCACTCCAGTAAGACAGAAGTCCATGGTCGTCTGAAATCTACCAACTGCGTAGTGGACAGTAGAATGGTGGTGAAGATCACTGATTTTGGCTGCAATTCCATTTTACCTCCAAAAAAAGGTCTGTAATGAATGAAGTGTTCACTAGTTACCTAACTGATTTTTTTTTTCAAACCCATGTAGCATGGTCAGGAAATTGTAATACTGATCAGAAGATAAGCACTTAAAGCCACAAGAGACAACAGCTGGCTCATTCTCCAGACCTTCCCACTTGTCAGTCAGCAAGTATTTCCTGAGTTAAACAAATGTCCTCTGTGGATTTCCTTCATCCATGTGTCCCTTGATATCACTGAGAAATCATGAATAACTTAATGGCTTGTAGGATTTGAACTAGGTGAAAAAAATACAGAAGGTTGGAGCAGGAAAAGACCTTAGACATCATCTAATTTAACCTTTTTCCTTTATGGAGGACAGCACTGAGACTCAGATTTGTCCAAGAAGGTAGAGTACAAACCAGAGGACCGACTTTCCATTTGAGACATCATTCATTTATCTGTGGCAATAAGAAATATTAAGGAAAAAACTCTAACCAGTAAAATATATTCTTACCTCTTGCAGGATTGTGGTGAGAGTCAAAAAAGATAACATAAAGAAAACAGAGTTGTAAAGTATAAAGGGCTTTTCATGTTGAACATTTACTATGACTCACAGTTAAACAGACTCAGATATCTAGCACTCACGTTGCCTTGAAATACTACCTAGATCAACCGGGCACGGTGCCTCACGCCTGTAATCCCAGCACTTTGGGAGGCTGAGGCAGGTGGATCACCTGAGGTCGGGAGTTCAAGACCAGCCTGACCAACATGGAGAAACTCCGTCTCTACTAAAAATACAAAATTAGCCAGGGTGATGGCGCATGCCTGTAATCCCAGCTACTCAGGAGGCTGAGGCAGGAGAATCGCTTGAACCCGGGAGGCGGAGGTTGCGGTGAGCCGAGATCGCACCACTGCACTCCAGCCTGGGCAAAAAGAGCAAAACTCTGTCTCCAGAAAAAAAAAAAAAAGAAATACTACCTAGATCCAAACACTAAATTATATTTCTAATTCAACTTTGCGATCCTTTCGTTTTTCCTTAATAAAAGAAAAATTGCAATTCTGTCCCTACATCCACATCATGTAAAGTGTAATATAATATTGAACTCAATCCAGTAATTTCTTATTGAAGACCTGTGTGCCAAGCATCGTTCATGACATAGTAGTACAAATCATCATCAGATAACCCAGCATGACAAAAATCAGATAAATTACAAGTCAAATCCTATCATCTTGAACAGCACTCACTTATACCTACCTACCTATGGTGTCGGTTACCTGAAATTTTAGCATAAGTAGATTTACTTACCTTTTCTACAACCTCTAACCTTTACGATCAACTGGACATGAATCACAAGTCACAAAAATTCACAAGACATAAATTCAAAAAGGTGATGTACATTTGGACAGAGAACCAAATAAGGAAAATGTGCATCATCATAAACATGTTACTGCACCTAACAACACGAATCTATACAGGTTTCATTGAAACTGGTGAAGACAAGTCTGAGAAAGTTTATAAGGAGTAAGGTGATCCCGAAAAATTTGCGAAGCATGTTGAAGAAAAATTAATTGCATGCCCCTGTTATTACTAAATAGGATGTGTAATAAAGATTCAAAACTTGAGTATCTATGGGAGCTAAATACAGCATTGCACTCATGTGAAGTGAGTGAACTAGATGTAGACACTAGGGAGTGGCAGGGACAGGAGTAAACTGTGACTAAATTACATGCATTACTTTTTTAAGAATACTGCGGGAACCAACAAAAACGCCACTGTGGGCCCTAGCTGAGTTGGAAGCTGCCAGTATGTTATGCCTAGAAAATACCAGTCATGGCCGGGCGCGGTGACTCAAGCCTGTAATCCCAGCACCTTGGGAGGCCGAGATGGGCGGATCACGAGGTCAGGAGATCGAGACCATCCTGGCTAACATGGTGAAACCCCATCTCTACTAAAAAATACAAAAAACTAGCCGGGCGAGGTGGCGGGCGCCTGTAGTCCCAGCTACTTGGGAGGCTGAGGCAGGAGAATGGCGTAAACCCGGGAGGCGGAGCTTGCAGTGAGCTGAGATCCGGCCACTGCACTCCAGCCTGGTCGACAGAGCGAGACTCCGTCTCAAAAAAAAAAAAAAAAAAACGAAAATATCAGTCATAGTCTCTTTGTCTTAGTGTACTGTCTTTATCTTCTTTTGGTAAATTTATATTTAAATATGTATATGTACACATTAAATAATAAATTATAATATTTAAATAAAATATATTTAGTATACATAAATTTTTTTGTTTTTTTGAGATGAAGTCTCACTCTGTCACCCAGGCTGGAGTGCAGTGGAGCCATCTCAGCTCACTGCAACCTCCGCCTCCTGGGTTCAAGCTATTCTCCTGCCTCAGTCTCCTGAGTAGCTGGGACTACAGGCACCCGCCACCATGCCTGGTTAATTTTTGTATTTTTAGTAGAGACGGGGTTTCACCATATTGGCCAGGCTAGTCTCAATCTCCTGACCTTGTGATCCGCCTGCCTCAGCCTCCCAAAGTGCTGGGATTACAGGCATGAGCTACCGTGCTGGGCCAAAATTTGTATTTTAAAGGATTTCATAGGTTCATTCCATATGTCCCATAAACTACTAAATTCTTCAACCTCTCATATTCTACTGTATTCATTCAACATATATCTACTGAGCATTTACCACAATCAGACCCCATTCCAGGTAAACCTTGAGAGTTTTCAAGGCTGTAATCCTAGCAGTTTTAAATAACATACTGCCATATGACCTCACCCAAATCCTAACATTTCATAGTTAGTCTAAAAGGTGTGTGTTCTCTCTTTGATCACCGGTATTAGCCAAAATTTTTCAAAAACTTGGAATCATATCAATTCAAGGCCACTCATAAGCGATCACCCATATATAGAGTGGACGGTGTAGGCAATTAGAGAGCAAAGGTAGGTTGGAGGCCTATGAGCCACTCACCCCGCTCAATTTTGTAATCTCAATGTCTGCATTTACAGACCTGTGGACAGCTCCAGAGCACCTCCGCCAAGCCAACGTCTCTCAGAAAGGAGATGTGTACAGCTACGGGATCATCGCACAGGAGATCATCCTGCGGAAAGAAACCTTCTACACTTCGAGCTGTCGAGACCGGAACGGTACACCTAAACCCCTTCACGTGCCCCCTCTGGGAGTCAGCCAACCTGCTTTCTAGGCTTACTGAGACCCTAATCTGTTTGTAACCACATCACAATTCCTTCGTCTGCAAAATTAATGACTTATCATCGGCATTATACATTTTTATAAGAGGATTAGGAAGATTAAATATTAGAGTGCACTGAAAAGCATAAGACAACATACACTGCCAGGTGTTATTATTGTCGGTATTATTGTTAACAATCTTCCTTTACGATTCTCCTCTTTCCTTTTGATTCCAATAAGAGAATGTACCTGCTTAACATCTAAACTAGAACACTCTAACAGGTTGACATACATAGTTTAGTTCTCACTAGGAGTAGATCTATAGTTTTTGGCCACGTGTCCTCTCAGGGGAAAATGCTTCCTTCCATTCATTCAATTCTCACTTACTGAGCATTTATTATGTGCTAACTGTTAACTGGTTGGTGGGGAGTACGGTGACTAAGGGATGTAGAGAGGGTGGGGTCAAAGTATGAACAGAAGAAGCCTACTGAAGGCAGTGGTGCCTGAGCTGAGTTTTACAGGGTCAGTAGCATTTTTTTTCTTTTTTTCTTTTCTTTCTTTTTTTTTTTCTTTTTTTTTTTTTTTTAGACAGTATCTTGCTCTCTTGCCCCCAGGCTAGAGTAAGTACAGTGGCATGATCTTGGCTCACTGCAACCTCTGCCTCCCAGGCTCAAGCAATCCTCCTGGCTCAGCCTTCCAAGTAGCTGGGATGACAGGTGCACACCGCTATGCCTGGCTAACTTTCGTACTTTATGTAGAAACAGGGTTTCACCATGTTGCCCAGACTGAGCTCCTGAGCTGAAGTGATCCCCCAACCTCAGCCTCCAAAGTGCTGGGATTACAGGTGTGAGGCACTGTGCCCCACCCAGTAGCCTATCCCTTAAGGTAACCTTCTGGTTATAAGTGGGATGAGACCTTTTCACTGGGTGCCTCATCGAATTAACACCTGTCTACTGAGTGCTGATCTAGGCTCTGCAGCACTCTCACTGAGCTAAGAGCCATCCAGGGGAGTGAACCAACTGGATTTCTGTTGAAATTCCTTCCATTTCTTCATGCTGTATTCTTCTTTGTAATTTAAAATTTTCTCACCCAACCAGAGAAGATTTTCAGAGTGGAAAATTCCAATGGAATGAAACCCTTCCGCCCAGATTTATTCTTGGAAACAGCAGAGGAAAAAGAGCTAGAAGTGAGTATACCTTCCCATATTCGTTTCCTTGGCCTGCTATAAAAATTACCATAAATGTAATGGATTAAAACAACAAAAATTTATTCACTTACAGTTCTGGAGGCTAGAAGTCCGAAATCAAGTGCTCAGCAAGGCCACACTTCCTGCAGAAGAGCTAAGGGGCTAATCCATTCTGTACTTCTTCCAGAAGCTTCTGATGGCTATTAACATTTCTTATCTTACGGCCACACAATTCAATCTCTGCCTCTTGGTCACAGCTTCTCTTCTGTCTATTCTCCCTCTATCTCCTTTCTATTAGGACCCATGTGATTGCATTTGGGTCCACTCAGAAAATACAGAATAATCACCTCATCTCAATAATTTTAACTTAATTATATCTGCAAAGGCTTTTTTTCCAAATAAAGTAGCATTCATAGGATCCAGGGATTAGGATGCAGCATGTCTTTGGGAGCCAGCCTCAGCCTACCACATTCCCCATGCCCTTCCACCACTCCCCAACTCAGGAATGATCTGGCTTCTAAAGCACACATCTCATTCTCTAATGTTTTTGTTTGTTTTTGTTTTTGTTTTTGTTTTTGAGATGGAGTCTTGCTCTGTCTCCCAAGCTGGAGTGCAGTGGCAGGATCTTGGCTTACTGCAACCCTGGCCTCCCGGCTTCAAGCAATTCTTCTGCCTCAGCCTCCCAAGTAGCTGGGACTACAGGCACCTGCCATCATGCCCCGCTAATTTTTGTATTTTTAGTAGAGATGGGGTTTCACCATGTTGGCCAGGCTGGTCTCAAACTCCTGACCTCAAGCAATCCCACCTGCCTTGGCCTCCCAAAGCACTGGGATTACGTAATAGGTGTGAGCCATTGCGCCTGACCTCATTCTCTATTTTTAAATTGATACATAATATTTGTACATATTTGTGGGGTACATGTGATATTTTGTCATATGCACAGAATGTGTAATGATCAAGTCATGTATTTAGGGGATCCATCACCTTAAGTAGTTATCATTTGTATGTGTTGGGAACATTTCAAGTCCTCTCTTCTAGTTGTTTTGAAATATACAATACATTGTTGTTAACTGTAGTCACCCTACTCTGCTATCAAGCATTATAACTTATTCCTTCTAACTATATGTTTGTACCCATTAACCTACCTCTCTTCACTCATCTCCTCTCCTACTTACACCCTTCCCAGCCTCTGGCTATCGTTATTCTCTCCACCTCCATGAGATCAACTTTCTTAGCCCCTGCTTGAGTGAGAACATGTGATATTTGTCTTTCTGTGCCTTTCATTTTACATAGTGACCTCCAGTTCCATATGTGTTGCTGCAAATGACATGATTTCATTATTTTTATGGCTAAATAGTGTTCTATTGTGTACACAGCTCGCATTTTCTTTTTCCATTCATCCATTGATGGACACTTAAGTTGATTCTGTATCTTTGCTATTGTGAATAGTGTTGCAATAAATGTGAGTGTGCAGGCATCCTTTGATACACTGATTTCTCTTCCTTTGGATAAATACCCAGCAGGGGGATTGGTGGATCATATGGGTGTTCTATTTTTGGTGTTTTGAGAAATCTCTATCCTATTTTCCATAGTACCCATACTAATTTACATTCCCATCAAATCAACAGTGTGTAAGGGTTCCCTTTTCTCTGCGTCCTTGCCAGCATCTGTTATTATTTGGCTTTTTAGTAATAACCATTCTAACTGGGGTAAGATGGTAGCTCATTGTGGTTTTGACTTGCATTTCCCTGATGATTAGTGATGTTGAGCATTTTTTTGTATTCCTGGTAGTCATTTATAAATCTTCTTTACAGAAATGTTTATTCATGAGTTCTGCCCACTTTTTAATGGAATTTTTTTTAACTGCTGAGTTGTTTGAGTTCCTTGTATATTTTGGAATATCACCCTTGTCAGATTGTTTGCAAATACTTTCTCCCATTCAACACGTTGTTTCTTCACTCTGTTGTTTCCCTTGCTGTGCAGAAGCCTTTTAGTCTAATATAGTCCTATTTGTCTATTTTTGGTTTGGTTGCCTGTGCTTTTGAGGTCTTAGCCATAAAGTCTTTGCCTAAACCAATGTCCTAAAGTCTTTTCTCTATGTTTTCTTCTAATAGTTTCATAGTTTCAGGTCCTCTGTTTAAGTCTTAAATCTATCTTAAGTTGATTTTTGTATATGGGAAGAGATGTGATGTCCTTTCCCCATTGTATGTTCTTGGAGCCGTTGTTGAAAATCAGTTGGCTGTAAATGTGTGGATTTATTTCTGGGTTCTCTATTCTGTTCCATTGTTTATGTGTCTGTTCCTATGCCAGTAACATGTTGTTTTGGTTACTGTAACTTTATAGAACATTTTGAAATCAGGTAATGTTATGCCTCCAGCTTTGTTCTTTTTGCTTGAGATTGCTTTGGCTATTTGCGCTCTTTTTTGGTTCCATATGGATTTTAGGATTGTTTTTTCAATTTCTGTGAGAAAATGACCGTGGTATTTTGATAGGATTACATTGAATCTATAGGTTGCTTTGGGCAGTATAATCATTTTAGTGATGTTAATTCTTCCAACCCATGAGCATAGGATATCTTTCCATTTATTTTTGTCCTCTTCAGTTTCATCAGTGTTTGTAGTTTTGCTTGTAGAGGTCTTTTACCTTCTTTGTTAAATTTATTTCTAGGTGGGTTTTTTTGTTTTTTGGGTTTTTTTTTTTTTTTTGTAGCTATTGTAAATGGGATTGTCTTCTTGATTTCTTTCCTGCTGAGTTTATTATTGGTGGCATATAAAAACACTACTGATTTTTGTATGTTAATTTTTTAAATTTTTTTTTTTGAGACAGTCTCACTCTGCTGCCCAGGCTGGAGTGCAGTGATCTCAGCTCACTGCAACCTCCGCTTCCCAGGTTCAAGCAACCTGCCTCAGCCTCCCAAGTAGCAGGGATTACAGGCACCTGCCACCAAGCCCAGCTAATTTTTTTTTTCATATTTTAGTAGAGACGGGGTTTCACCATGTTGTCCAGGCTTGTCTTGAACTCCTGAGCTCAGGCAATCCGCCCTCCTTGGCCTCCCAAAGTGCTAGGATTACAAGGGTGAACCACCGCACCCGGCCTGTATGTTAATTTTATAATCCTCTGACTGTACTGAATTTATCATATCTAAGAGCTTTTTTGTGAAGTCTTTAGGTTTTCTAGATGTAAGATCATATCATCTGCAAAGAGGGACAATTTGACTCCTGTTTTCCGATTTGGATGCCTTTTCTTTTTCTTGCCTAATTGCTCTGGTTAGTACTTTCAGTACTATGTTGAATAGGAGAGGTGAAAGTGGGCATCCTTGTCTAGTTCCAGTTCTTAGGGGGAAAGCTTTCAGCTTTTCCTCATTCTGTGTGATACTTACAGGTTTGTAATATGTGGCTTTTATTATTATGTGGGTGTGTGATATATAGCTGGCCTTTATTATGTTGAGATATGTTCCTTTTATGTCTAGCTTTTTGAGAGTTTTTATCATGAAGGGATCTTGAATATTATCAAATGCTTTTTCTGCACCGATTGAGATGATCACATGGCTTTTTTTCTTCATTCTGTTGATGTATCATGTTTATTGATATGCATATATTAAATCATCTTTGCTTCCTGGGGATAAATCCCACTTGATCATGGCATATTATCTTTTTGATGTGCTGTTAGATTCAGTTTGGTAGTTTTTTTTTTTTTTTTTTTTGGGATTTTTGCATCTATGTTCATCAGGGATATTGACCCACAGTTTTCCTTTTTTGTTGTATCCTTATCTGGTTTTGGTATGAGGGTAATGCTGGCCTTGTAGAATGAGGGAGAATTCCCTATTCTTCAATTTTTTTGAATAGTTTGAAGATAATTAGTGTTAGTTCTTCTTTGGTAGTTTGGCATAATTCAGCAGTAAAGTCATCCAGTTCTGGACTTTTCTTTGTTGGGAGACTTTTTATTAGTGATTAGGTCTCATTACTCATTGTTGGTCTGTTCATGTATTCTATGGTATTCTATTTTTTTCTGGTTCAATCTATGTAGATTGCATTTATCCAAGAATTTCTCCACTTCCTCTATATTTTTCAGTTTGCTGGTATATAGTTGATCATAATAGTCTCTGATAATCTTTCATGTTTTTGTGCAACTAGTTTTTATGTCTTTTTCTAATTTCTGATTGTGTTTATTTGGATCTTTTCTCATTTTTTTCTTGGTTAGTCTAGCTAATGGTTTATTGACTTTATCTTTTTGTAAAAACACTTTTGGTTTCAATGATCCTTTGTATTATTTTTTCAACCTCTATTTTCTCTAGTTCTACTCCGACCTTTATTATTTCTTTCCCTCTACTAACTTTGGGTTTGGTTTGTTCTTGCTTTTCTAATTCCTTTAGGTGCCTTGTTAGATTTGAAATTTTTCTATTTTTTTGATGCAGGCATTTATTGCTATAAACTTCTCTCTTAGCAGTACTTTTGCTGTATCCCATAGGTTGCGGTATGCTGTGTTTAAATTTTCATTTGTTTTAATTTTTTTAAACTTCTCCTAATTCCTTTATTGACTCAATGGTCATTCAGAAGCATGTTGTTTAATTTTTATGTATTTGTGTAGTTTCCAAAGTTCCTCCTGGTATTGAGTTCTACTTTTATTCCCTTGTGGCCTGAGAACATATTTGATATAACTCTGGTTCTTTATAAATATGTTGAGACTTGTTTTGTGTCATAACATACGGTCTATCCCGGAGAATGTTCCATGTGCTGAACACAGGAATGTTTATTGTTTAGCTATTGAATGAAATGTTCTGTAAATGTTAGGTTCACTTGTTCTAATGTGCAGTTTAAATCCAATGTTTGTTTGTTAATTTTCTGTCTTTATGATCTGCTTAATGCTGAGAGTGGAGTGTTGAAGTCGCCAGCTATTATTAGTTTGGAATCTACTTCTTCATTTAGATCTAATAATATTTGCTTTAAATGTCTGTATGCTTCAAAGTTGGGTGTGCATATGTTTAGAATTGCTATATCCTCTTGCTGAATTGAGTCCTTTATCATTATATAATGACCTTTGTCTCTTTTGACAGATTTTTACTTAAAGTCTGTTTTATCTAATATAAGTATAGCTACTCTTGCTTGCTTTTGGTTTCCATTTTCAGGGAATATCTTTCCATCCCTTTACTTTCAGTCTACATGTTTCTTTACAGACAAGATGAGTTTCTTGTAGGCAGCCTATAGTTGGGTCATTTTAAAAAATCCATTCAACCAGTCTATATCTTTTAGGTGAAAATTTTGATCCATTTACATTCAAGGTTATTATTATGTAAGGGCTTATTCCTTTCATTTGATTAATTGATTTCTGGTTGTTTTATACATCCTTTGTTCCCTTCTTTCCCTTGTTTATCATTATGGTTTCTCATTTGCTGTAGTGGTAACATTTGAGGCCCTTCTCTTCCCTCTTTGTGTGATTGCTTTACTAGTGGGTTTCATACTTTCATGTGTTTTCATGGTGGTAGATGTCATCCTTTCACTTTCAGGCATAGGACGCCCGAAGTATTTCTTGTAAGGGAGGTCTAGTGGTGATAAATTTTTCTAGCTTTCACTTGTCTGGGACAGCCTTTATTTCTTCTTCATTTATGAAGCATAAGTTTGCTGGATATAGTATCCTTGACTGGAATTTGGTTTTTCTTTCAACACTTTGACTACATCATCCCTTCTCTCCTGGCCTGTAAGGTTTCTGCTGAAAAATTCACTGTTAATCTGATGGGGGTTTCCTTATGAGTAACCAGACGCTTTTTTTCTTGCTGTTTTTATAATTTTCTCTTTAACTTTTGACAATTTGACTATAATGTGCCATGCAGAAGATCTTTTTTAATTATATCTATTTGGGGATCTCTGAGTTTCCTGTATCTGAATGTCTAAATCTCTTGCTATTATTTTGTTAAATGGGTTTTGTATTCCTTTTATTTTCTCTTCACCTTTTGGAACACAAAAAATTTTAAATATTTAGCCACTTTATGGTGTCTCATACATCATGTAGGCTTTGCTCATTCTTTTTTGTTATTTTGTCTTTATTTTTGTCTTACTGAATTATTTCAAAAGACCTGTCTTCAAGTTCTGAAATTCTTCTGCTTGATCTAGCATATTGTTGAAGCTTTCTAATGTATTTTGTATTTTATTGAATGAATTCTTCAGTTTCAGAGTTTGTTTTATTCTTTTTTATGTTATCTATTTCTTTGGCAAATGTCTCATTCATATCCTGAGGTTTTTTTTTTAATTTCTTTGTATTATTTTTCTTTATTCTCCTGTATCTCACTGAGCTCCTTTAATATTATTTTTAATTATTTTTCCAGAATTTTATTCATTTCCTTTTCATTGGAAATTGTTACTGCAGAACTACTGTGTTTCTTTGGAGGTGTCATATTTCCTTGCTTTTTCATACTTCTTGTGTCTTTATGTTGATATCTGTGCATCTGGTGTAACAATTACTTCTTCCAAATTTTAACATTTGCTTTCATAGGGGAAGACTTTTTTCCTGAAGATGTGTCTATAGTACTGGTTGGGTGAGGCACTTTGGCTTTGATTCTGGGTGCATGCATTAGTGTAGTCTCCACATAATTTACTCATCTGTGAGCAGTGTCAATGGGTCTGTTATTTCCCTAGTGGGTTAGGATGTCATTGTTAGGGGAGGCAGTGGTGACATATTGTTGAAGACTGGAATGCCAGGTGGACTGGTCCTCAGGGCCCATTGGAGGCACTGGTGCCAGCATAAGCTGTCCTTGGGCCCCAGGACAGCTTATGCTGGTACCAATGTTAGTGGGTCTAGGCAGATCAATTATTTGGCCTCCAAGTAACTTCCTCAGGTGCCAGCAGTAGCAGCAGTGGCCTAGGCTGGTGGGTGGATTCCTGGGTTCCTGGGCAGCAGGCATGGCATGAGTAATGGAAGTAGCCATGATAGGACAAGCTTCTGGTTCTCAAGCAGTCTGCACTGGTGTTGGTAGTGGCTGTGACAGGCTGGGCAGGCCAGTCTGCAGGTCCACAAGTGGTATATGCTGGTGGGTACCAGCTGTGGTGGTAGTAGCAGGTTATGTGGGCCCCAGAAGGTGTACTCAGGTGCCAACAGTGGTGGACTGGGCTAGGAGATCTCTAGGGCCCCTGCATGGTATGCTGAAGCACTGGGAGGGTGCAAGTGAGCCAGGTGAACCTGTCCTCAGACCTGTCTTCAGACGCCACCCCGTGGTGTGTACAGGCACTGGCTTCAGTAGGCAGGGGTCCTTCTCAATTTTTATAAGCTCAATGAACAAGGTGTGCATGTGTAATACTTACTAGACTTATAAATACCATCTAATGATTTAAAAGGAAATATGCCAACTTCTAGAAAGAATAGAGAAATGTACTTTCACTCATTTTATCCTTCCTCTGAAGGAAATGGAGCAAAAGCTCTTTACATTTGCTTTTTAAATAGTCCCTCAAAAAGGCCTTGAAGCCCTGTGAAAATTTTCTAATTATTTTTCTTTTTAGCATTTTACCCGAGCCTTAATAATCCAAGAAGATAGCGAGTAAAGTATTTTAAGATATTTATTTTTAAATAAAAACATATTTTCTTCCTTGTGGGATAAAAATAGAAACATTTTCCTTCCATTTACAAAGACACTGCCAGATGAGTTTTATGGCCAGACTCTGCACGGCATGAGTGGGCCATTTTTACCTCTCCCCTTCCCTTTCTTTTTCAATAGTAATAGTATGTTGAAATACAACTTTCTGAAATACAGCTGCTCCTAGCCTCATTCCTTTCTTTCTTCATTCCTTTCTTTCCTCCTGCTTTTCTGAATTCCAGGATTCCTCCACACAATCAGCATATCCTTTCTCAAGCCCTTTTTTTCTAATCTGAGTGTATCCAAATATTTAAAACCTTATTCGCTAAAACAGCATCGTCTTTAATTCATTTGTGTAGTTGGACAGTTCTGGAATTAGAAATGAGGAATAAAATTTCATGTCAAGTAGCTGATGCCAATAGAATACAGAGTCGAAACTAGATCACTCAGCAATGCCCAGAAACACCCGGTATAGTCATCCCTCTGTCCACAGGGAATTGGTCCCAGGAACCCCTGTGGATACCAAAATCCACAGCAGCGTAAGGATCTGATATAAAATGGCATATTATTTGCATATAACCTACATAAATTATCCTATGTACTTTAAATTATCTCGATTGCTTATAATCCCTAATATGATGTAAATACTATGTAAATGTCTGTGGTACTGTATTGTTTAGGGAATAATGACAAGAAAAAAAAAGGTCAGTACATGTTCAATACAGACACAACCATCCTGTTTTTTACAAATATTTTCCATCCCCATTGGTTGAATCCCGAATGCAGACTCCATGGAGACAGGGCTGACAGTACTTCACTCTGTGGCACTGGATCGGCCCAGTTGTTTGTTGTTTCTGCTTATACTGCTCTAAGGGAGTCAGCAGATGACTTACCAAGGCAGGAGCATCATCTAGTGGTGAATATTGGCAACCACAGGCTATACCGCGGCTCTAGTTCCTTCCCAGGGAATTGTTCAGGCAAAGTACAGGGACAGGGATTGCATCTAGTGTCACTTACGATCTTGTTTTTAGACAGACTGAAAAACAAACTTTATTTAAGACAAATGGTCTTCACCACACATTTTGATACAAACAAAAAAAGCTGCAAACAGGTGGTAGCAGATAAGATGAGGTTTCCACGGGCTTCCTCCTGTCTCCCTACCTCTTCCTCCATACCTCCTTTTCTCCATGTCACTTCTCTACTGCAGCTGTGCATTATAATCACCTGAAGAGCTTAAAAATCTACGACTGCCCTTTGCCCATACAATATTTGGGACATACTTATACTAATGAATTATTCATCATTTGTCTGAAATCCAAATTTAACTTGATGTCCTTTACTTTTACTTGCTAAATCTGGAAACCCTAGTAAGACCACTTCAAAATATATTAAATCAGAATGACTTAGGGTGGGGCTTAGGCATAAGAAATTGTGCAAATGTTCCCCAGGTGATACTATTGTTTGCTATAAGTTAGAACCATGGACAGTAGGGCTTTTATTCTCATTTGGAGCCATTTGCCTCATACTCACTGAGCCTTTGTTCCCCCACCAAACTGAGGGTTGGGCTGATATTTCTCGTGGCCCAGTAACAAGATGTAGATGAACTGAGGAGGAAGAGAGTTTTTATTTCTGTAACCAGTTACAGGGAGAAGGCCTGGAAATTATCACCAGACCAACTGAAAATTACAGTTTTTTTCCGAGCTTCTATACCTTCTATATGTCTACATGTAAGTATGCATTCATTTAAAGACATACGTGATTAAGTTCTTTTAATCTATAACTAAGGTCTGAGTCCTGAAGACCTTCTTCTAGAGCCTCAGTAAGTTTACTTAATCTAAATCATCCAGGTGCTGGGATGATTACCCTTATCTTGTCTCCTGCTAAATCACAGAGGTTTAGGGAGTTCCTTCAGACCCCCAATAAACTTCTCTGTGGAGGTCTGGGGAGTTTCTTCACACCCCCAATAAAACTTGTTTAATCCTAAATGGGTCCTGTTAAGAATTCCTTCGTTATTTTGTCATGCTTTAAGGCCCAGGAAAGGCCTACGCAAAACTCTTGGTGGACTTTTGTTACATTCCAGCCTTTGTATAAGGGCACTGGCTTTTAATATTTAAGTTCACCATGCAGTCAGTACTGAAACAGTTGTTATAGAGGCCTGCCACACCTTCACTACGTTTTTCTTGCTCCAACGTAAATCTTGCAAGCTCTTGTAAATTCACTTAGTCTCCCCTATCAACCTGGCCTCATCTAAATTGGTATCACATTTTTCATTAATTTCACCCAAGGGAATAACTGGATAAGATAATGCAGGTGGTCATGCCTGAGACAGAAACCAGAGAGCTGGAGATCTCTAGTCCGCATTGACAGACTTGAAGATATTTTTAAACTATTCCTTCTCTTAATCACTCCCATCAATGGGAATAAGAATTCTCTCTTGATTTAGTTTACTATCCACTGAGCTAATTTGCCCATTTTTTTCTTCCAGGTGTACCTACTTGTAAAAAGCTGTTGGGAAGAAGATCCAGAAAAGAGACCAGATTTCAAAAAAATTGAGACTACACTTGCCAAGATATTTGGGTATTGCTGCAATGTTTACTTTTATTCACTAATTTCAGGGTTTTAAAAAAATTGTAGTTGACATTCAGTGGCACCTAAGAATGAGAATGTCTATTCCAGTGAAAAATTCCAGGTTGCAACCAACACCTGTTTCATAACATTAAAATGATATGGAGACTATCAGACCATTTTCCCAGGGAAATAATCACTTGAAAAGTTAAATAGTCAAGGTCAAAACTTATCTGATTAAAAAGCAAACTTTAGCTGATTATAAATTTGTCTGTTACAAATAGAGCTTCTGGGTCCTTCTGTGGGTAATTAGGATTTAGAAGTGTAGCGTGAGTTCTGAGAATCTGTAAAGCTCCTAGACAATTGTTAACGTCCGCATGTTCTTAGGATCTTAAAGTCTTATAATCTCCAGCTTTGGCCCTAGGTGCTTAAGACATGTCATGAATCAGAGCATAATTCAAGGTGGGGGAGAAAAGTACATAATTATCTGGTGAGATTAATTTCTAGATAACCCATGTTTTCAGTTAATACACTGCAGAATGAGAAAAATAACACTGAATTAAGAGTTAGGCAATCCAATTTCTAGACTAAAATCTGATAAGAGTTTGCTGTGGGGCATTAGACAAAACACTTAGCTTCACTGGGTATCACTTTTCTTGTTAGAAAATTTGGATTGAACAAGATGATTTTTATGATTTTTTTCAGGTCTTTCTGTAGTTCTCATTAGGTCAAAAGATTCAGATACGTAATGAGACTAAAAGTCTAGAGCTGGAGGAGATGAGGTGGAGTGAAGTTAATGAACATGTGGTCATTAATTAGTAGAACTAAGCTGTCAGTTGTGGGAATGGAGCAGGAAATAATAATTAATTAATTCTAGCCCCCCTTTTTTTCTCCTTTGCTGTCCTGTCCAGATGAGACTTTATGTGTGACTGATAAAATGTATGCTCATGAAGACACTGGGTCCTTGACACTCAGCCTTTAATGTATGTGGTGGTTCTCAAACTTGGCTGCAGCTTGGAATCACCTGAGGAACTTTAAAAATACTGATACTGGGGTTTTACCCTAGAGAGGCTGATGTCATTGGTCTGGGTACACGCTGGTGTCAGGATTTTTAATAGCTCCCAGGTGATTAAAATATGCAGTCAAAGGTGAGAAATGGTTTCAATTGCATCATTTCATCCTAGAGCAAGATTACCCAACTTCATCTCTTACACCTGTTCCCACATCCATTCTACCCAACTAGACTCTGTACTGGCAGTTTCAAGTAAAAATTCCCTGGGGAACTTGTTAAAAGATTCTGTTTCTTCATTCCAAGCCTAGCAATTTTCAGTCACATAGGTCTGGTGTAGGGCACAAAACTGTGCTGGATTTTTAACAAACATCTCTCCCTGTCCCAGGGGATGATGATGCAGGCCATCTTCTTCTGAGATCAGAGTGATTGTTATTGTTGTAATAGTAAAATGACTGTGATTTATTCAGCACCTTCAATTGTGCCTTAGATGTTATGAACGTTATCTCTGATCCTCACAATGCTAGAACTCAATGTGTCTTCTCCCCGACCTCTGCACCAAGGTTTGTCATACCACCCACTGTCACACAAAGCTGGCATCTCATCTAAGTCTCCTTGATCTGACAAAATAATCCAGAGTTAGGCTTCTGGTGTCAGGACCCTGGCTGTCTGTACTGAGGAGCTAATATGAGGCTTGGCTTGGCTTTTCTTAGTCCTTCTCCTACACTTTCATTTATCACTTCTAGACCAGCTTTTAAGAGATTTTCCTTTATTGCAAATTGTTTCTTTTACATTTTAGAAAATACAAATAAGCAAGCAAGAAAGTAAAACGTCACCTGTTTCCCAATAGGTGACCACCAGTCTTCAAAAAATAAAATTGAGATTATAATTTTTGCTATTTTATAAACTGACTTTTTCACTTAATAATACAGAGGGAGTGTCTTTCTATGTATTTGACAATACCAATTTGTATTTTATGATACAAATTAGAATGTTAATGTTCCATTGTCCTATCATATTTTAACTACATTTTTGTTATATATTTAGATTATTTTCAAATGTTTGCTCTTGTAAAGAATACTGTGACTTTTTTTGTTGTTAACTCTAAACACATTCATGATTGTTTCCTTAGGATAATTCTCAGAAACAGAGTTATAAGCTGATTGGTATATGCATTCTTAAAGCTTGTGACAGACTTTTACCAAATTGCTCTTCAGGAAGGTTTTGTCCTGTATGTATTTCCTCCTTCTACACTGATTACCATCATTTTTACATTTGTTTTCCCTTTTTTAATCTTATTTTTGTCCTGAGGTTAAGTTGGGTTTTTTGTTTGTTGGTTTGAGACAGAGTCTCACTCTGTCACCCAGGCTGGAGTGCAGTGGCATGATCTCGACTCACTGCAACCTCCACCTCCCAGCTTCAAGCAATTCTCCTGCCTCAGTCTCTGGAGTAGCTGGCACGATCTCGACTCACTGCAACCTCCACCTCCCAGGTTCAAGCAATTCTTCTGCCTCAGCCTCTGGAGTAGCGCCACTATGCCCAGGTTATATTTGTATTTCTAGTAGAGACAGGGTTTCACCATGTTGGTCAGGATGGTTTCAAACTCCTGACCTCAAGTGATCCTCTCACCTCGGACTCCCAAAGTTCTGGGATTACAGGCGTGAGCCACTGTGCCTGGACGAGGTTGAGTTTTTTGTTGTGTTTGTTGGCTTTTATTTTTCTTTAATTATCTGTTCATCATATTTGTCCATTGTTTTATTGGATGTTCACGTTTTCTTAATAATATATAAGAGCTCTTTATCTATTACTACCTACAGACTTTTTCATGACCAAAAAAATGAAAGCTATATGGATACCTTGATCCGACGTCTACAGCTATATTCTCGAAACCTGGAACATCTGGTAGAGGAAAGGACACAGCTATACAAGGCAGAGAGGGACAGGGCTGACAGACTTAACTTTATGTTGCTTCCAAGGTAAGGCAAGTCTTGCTGATGTGGGAGCTGAAATATTCAGCATATCCTTCTAGCATTGCTTTTCGTTGTGTCTATATAGGATTTGTTTCCTTTTATATATTCTTCAGTAGATTATTGGTTTTAAAATGCATGTATTTTGCTAAGCTTTGTTTCAGTTTGTACTCCACTAAGTAATGTCCTGAAGGTCACCTGTGAATGGCAGAGATGGGATTCTACCCAAGAGGCCCAAGCTGGAGTCCCTGATCTCCTTTAGCAACTCTGACCTCAAAATCTCAAACCTCTGAAAGTCAAATCACCTGCAAGAAAACTAGGAGGCGGATCACAGCTTGGGGGAAAGGAGTTGGAAGACACTTGGCAAATGGTGTCTCGTAACCTTGTGATAGAAGGGCAGAACCCATGAGCCCTCAGAGTCCCTGGAAACAGTAGGGAACCCTTCCTACTCGCTTCAAGGATGATAATTTCTATCAGAGCTCCATAAATGTTGGGTACATAATGCATAATTCCTTGCCTGGTCTTTAATGCTGAGTTGTGACAAAAACCATATCCTGGTTATCTGGCTGCCTTCCCAGGGTTTCATTGGCGGTGGTTTTAACCAGTAATGTCACTCAAGTGATTTGAATCAGCTGGCTCACCATTTCAGCTTTTTTCCTAGCCTTAGTTCAATATGCCACTTGGACCATTAGTTGGTAGATGTTTTTATTGGATTTCCAAAGATTATATCACACAAGCCTCTTCAGGAGCTACAATACATCATGGTTTCCACACAGCTCACTTTGGTTATTCATGTAAAAATTATATTTGCAAGATAAAACTAAAACATGCATGAGCAGTAACTAGAAGAATCAAAAAGAAATACGTGTAGCAGAGGGCAAATAAACTTAAGACTGCATGTAGGAACCAGATATCACTTAAACATTTATTTGAACAGTACCCCTTGGGGTAAATACATTAAAATAGAAGTTTCTTCTTTTTTAATTATTTTTATTTTTATTTTATTTTATTTTATTTTTTGAGGTGGAGTTTTGCTCTTGTTGCTCAGGCTGGAGTGCAATAGCATGACCTCAGCTCACTGCAACCTCTGCCTCCTGGGTTCAAATGATTCTCCTGCCTCAGCCTCCCAAGTAGCTGGGATTACAGGTGCCTGCCACCACACCCAGCTAATTTTTGCATTTTTAGTAGAGAGAGGGTTTCACCATGTTGGCCAGACTGGTCTCAAACTCCTGACTTCAGGTAATCCACACGCCTCTGCCTCCAAAAGTGCTGGGATTACAGGCGTGAGCTACCATGCCTGGCCAGAAGTTTTTTCTTATGGGAAGACTTTCTAAGAGATCCACTCTGTATACTAATTTTATCTATGTCAGCAACGACCTGTTATCAAAGCTCATCATGTTAAGTCCCAGCCCTTCCTTCATTTATTTACAACATGAGTTTCTCTCTCTGGAAAACACCCTATTTTCCAAGTGTAATAGTCTGTTCTCACCCTGCTATAAAGAACTGCCTGAAACTGGGTAATTCATGAAGAAAGCAGGTTTAATTGACTCACAGTTCCACAGGGTGTACAAGAAGCATGGCTGGGGAGGCCTCAGGAAATTTACAATCATGGTGGAAGAGTGAAAGGGAAGCAAGCACCTTCTTCACATGGCAGCAAGAGAGAGAGTGAGCAAAGGGCGAGGTGCCACACACATTCAAACAACTAGATCTCATGAGAACTCACTAACATAAGAACAGCAATGGGGAAATCTGCACACACGATCCCATCACCTCCCACCAGGTCCCTCCCTTAACGTTGGGGATTACAGTTCAACATGAGATTTGGGTGGGGACACGGAGCCAAACCATATCACCAAACTCATATGACTTTTCAGATATAAGCAGTACAATGAATTGCAAATATGGCAGAATATCCAATTTTGTCATTGCGTCTATGTAGCCTCCAAAATACTATGTACTTTATACAGGGCACATCAAGAACAACCACTCCAGATGTGTCCCTAGGAATCCAAGCCACAGCAAAGGAATGTTTTTCAAAGGTTCCAAGTTTTGTCATTGCACCAATTAAAAAGGTTTCTCCAGATGCTCTGGGGGTTCTCCAAATGAGTGTTAGAAATCTTTGTGGTTGATTGGTTGTTTTCTTTCTGGGACAGCCCACCTCCTTTGCTACAGTCAGCATACCTCCAAATCTTCCCCATCTCCCTGAATATCCAAGGCCTGGGTTATGCAGGGAGTATAGTGCAAAAAAAGACTGGTGGGTGCGACCGAAGCGTTCCTGAGTTCTAATCCTGGCTCTGTCTCTAATGGGCTGTGGGACCTTACGGAAATCATACTTTTTTAGAACTCAGCTTTCTCATCTGTAAAAATAAAAGATTCATTTTCAATGACTTCTGTGGAACCTCCCAGCTTCCAGTTTCTGATTCTAGTGGTTCCATACTCAGGGCCACTACAAAGTGATGCCAAGGACAGACAGGGAACATCCCACTTCATGTCAGCCTCCACTCCCTTTTCTCAATGAAGAGGTAACTTGGCACACCAAGTATGGAGTCCCTTCTGGTTTTCTTTCCTCAATCTTGAATCTGATATGTTGCTCCTCATTCACCAAAGATATTCTAAAAGTTGCTTTAATTTGACTTCTACAATTTTAGTGTAATTTATTTACATGATTAATTTTGCTTTTTAAATGACCCAAATCTGGTTCAAAATGTATCAAACTCTGGTTCTTTAAATGCATAGTAATTTTTCAGAGTAATATTATTTCATAGTAATAAATCATATTAATTTCATAATTATTTCATAGTAATATTAAGCAATGTCGTGTTACACATTCCAGGAAAGTAAAACTATCAATTTTGTTGGGAAATTCAGATCTGATACCTGTGGTGATTTAAGTAATACCACACTCTCCTCAGCCTCTGCATATAGAGCCATATCTGTAAGAAGTTGATTATCAATAGAGAAGCAAAAAGTGGGCAAGTGTGTATATATGAGAGTTTTTAGGCTATTAAAGTTCTCTGTTCATGTGTATTAGGGCTAATAATCAAACACTAAGTTAATGTTGAACCTGCTTATATTCATCTGTGTTCACAACATTTATTGTATGTGTATGTGTGTAATATATTCATGTATATGATGTAAACAACCTCTCTTTGTTTCCTATTCACTCAATTCACTGGAAGTCTCAAATTCTAGAATTTCTAGTAGACAATCACTACTACCTGAAAGATTTATGTGAAACAAGAAAAAAATTTGCTGAAGTTGAAGGCATTTTGTTTCCTTTGTTCATCTAGGCTAGTGGTAAAGTCTCTGAAAGAGAAAGGCTTTGTAGAGCCGGAACTATATGAGGAAGTTACAATCTACTTCAGTGACATTGTAGGTTTCACTACTATCTGCAAATACAGCACCCCCATGGAAGTGGTGGACATGCTTAATGACATCTATAAGAGTTTTGACCACATTGTTGATCATCATGATGTCTACAAGGTAACCACATCACCTAACAGGCTGAAACCATTAATTGTACAACCCGAGGTCATCAGAGCCTGAATTGGTTATTTCTGTTACTACTCTTGTCCTCTCTAGTTTCACATTTAGTGAATTGGTGGTTGAATCTGAGCTAAAGGTGAAGAGAAGTAGAATTAGAGGAGTGAGAAGTGAAAATTACCATTTAAGAAGCAGCACAAAAGGGCCGGGCGCGGTGGCTCAAGCCTGTAATCCCAGGACTTTGGGAGGCCGAGACGGGTGGATCACGAGGTCAGGAAATCGAGACCATCCTGGCTAACACAGTGAAACCCCGTCTCTACTAAAAAATACAAAAAACTAGCCGGGCGAGATGGCGGGCGCCTGTAGTCCCAGCTACTCGGGAGGCTGAGGCAGGAGAATGGCGTAAACCCGGGAGGCGGAGCTTGCAGTGAGCCGAGATCCGGCCACTGCACTCCAGCCTGGGCGACAGAGCCAGACTCCGTCTCAAAAAAAAAAAAAAAAAGCAGCACAAAAGGTACAACAGGAAGTTCAGCAGGAATGAATTTAAAGTACTAAATTTAGACAAAATGGCATACTCTTAAATCACCTCCAAAAGAATGGGCAGTGTTTAAGCTGACTGCAAATGAAGCAAAGACACTGGGGTTATAATAAATAGAAAATTGTACTACAAGAATGTGTACAATTACACATTACAAAATGTAATATTCTGTCAAATAGTATGTTGACATTTGCTAAAGGATTACTTTTCAGGTAACTAAGGGTGTTCCTCAAATTACATAAAACCATTCAGATTATTTATTTGAATATTTCTAGAACTGTCACCACATCTGGACAATTTATATACTTATGAAGTATTTTTAAATGGCTAAATTCCTTTATAGCTATTTTATCACCCATTAACTAGACTATAAAAACCCTGAAGAAATCAGCATAGAACTGATTGAATTGGCCCCAGAAAAAGTGTAAAGGGCTATGCTCATACTGTGTTCCCAAACCACTTTTTGTGTTTAATATGTGATTAATTACTTCTGTTTAATGTCTATGCTTTTCAAAGGGGCAGAGCCACTCATGAGAAACTGTTTCCACAGGTGGAAACCATTGGTGATGCCTACATGGTGGCTAGTGGTTTGCCTAAGAGAAATGGCAATCGGCATGCAATAGACATTGCCAAGATGGCCTTGGAAATCCTCAGCTTCATGGGGACCTTTGAGCTGGAGCATCTTCCTGGCCTCCCAATATGGATTCGCATTGGCGTTCACTCTGGTATGGAGTTGAGCATTTTAGCAAATTGGGAACTATGTACTGCTGGGCACCAACTAAATCAGAAAGGATAAAAGGTCTTCAAGTGTGATCGACTTCACGTTTACTCTTAATTCTTTTTGCCAAATGTGAGGTCCCACTATGCATCCTGAGATATTCAGACCCAGTTCCTAAAGAGCTCTAAGAACAAGACCTTTGAGGGCACCACTGACTGCTGAAATAACATGTACAAAAACAAGAAGCTTTGCACTCCTATTTAAATCACCATACCTATGATTTCATTTATCTCCTCCCCATTCCCTTTCTCCCCACCCCCAACTTCAATATATTTTCCCACTAAAATATTATAGTATCTTCAGTGGATCAGATTATCTACCAGGGAAAATAAAAAACAGCTGGTGAAATTTCTATACTATTTATGCCCCCTCCCCTCCCTGCCACTGCAGTAGTACAGAAAGTACATGAGTCGCTTTCAAAGACCATGAAAGTTACATAGCCTTGTTAAAAGAAAAGATTTATGCATATTAAATTTAATGTAGTTTGACTGAGCAAAGAACAATTTTCAAATCAGATGGCCCTTAGAACCAGAAGAGGTTCAGAGAGCTTCCATGGGCAAGGTGGGCAGGCAATGTTTATAGACAGAAAACAGAAGTGAGGGACAGAAGCAACTTGATTGGTCACAGCTCCGTGTTTCCCTGATTTGATCAAGGTCAGATCAGCTGACAGCCTGTGACTGGCTGAAGCTCAGCTACTGCGACTGGCTGAGACTCAGCTATCTGTAACATAAGTATACCCTAGTTAGGCTTTTAGTTTGTTTATGTATCAAGCTAGGTTGCAGTTTGTTTTGTAGGGACCCCTAAGAGGCAGCCTCAGGCCAAACTTAGTTTAATTCAACAGCCTTGAACGTCAAGATTTGAGAAGAGTTACAGGTGTTATAGAAAAACATAGTAAGAGGAACTCAGAAGTCATCTAGATGAATCTTTTGCAAAGCATTGCTTAAAACCCAGCTTTGCAGTTTCTGAGTTAATCTTTAACTTCTAAAACTGTTAACTCCTTGCACTCAGTCATTCTACGCAAATGCTTGACTGAATAACCCTTATTTCCTACCCAATACGCCACAGTGCATAGTCTAGCCTGGGCTTTTGTTCTGCTTGTTAGAACCTCCTTGTGCCACAGGCTTCCCCATCCAGCTGCATCTGCCTGGTCCATGAAATGCTTAAGGAAGGTTATGCCTTTGTCTTGTCTTCTGTCTTCCATTGTCATGGCACCAATCCCAGAAATGCCACCTTAAAATAAAAATAAAACAAACTTGAGCCATTGAAGTTTCAAGTCTACAGTGCCCTCCAGCAGTGTAAAATTCAGGGTTGTGCGGTTTGGCCTAGTAAGCAAGCAGTGGGGCTCATCTTCATCCTTCCCGAGAGCCTTCTATTCAAAATCACCTTTGCAATCTGGAACTCTGGATGCCTTCCTATTTGCTGCAAATATCGTTTTCTTTGCGAGAGCAAAATACTTTATGATCGCATGCACTGAATAATGATGCTTCATTGGATTCATCCATTTAAAGCGAAAGCCCCAGCTCACATTTCACATCCTCAGCCACTTGTCCATGACAGGAAGCATTCAGATTGTGACCATGCAGAGAGGCTTACCTGTCTTCACTCTACTCTGCAATTTCTATGGCCTCCACTTCCTGCTTTCTGTCCTTCATTTCAGGTCCCTGCGCTGCTGGAGTTGTGGGAATCAAGATGCCTCGTTATTGTCTATTTGGAG
This sequence comes from Theropithecus gelada, assembly GCF_003255815.1. Lineage (NCBI taxonomy): Eukaryota > Metazoa > Chordata > Mammalia > Primates > Cercopithecidae > Theropithecus > Theropithecus gelada. The sequence continues at coordinate 108,633,369 of NC_037679.1, read as the reverse complement.
ATACAGTCAACACAGCCTCTAGGATGGAATCCACTGGCCTCCGTAAGAAGGGAGATTGTTTTTCTCAGAGGACAAATATTCCGTCTTCCAGCAGAGGGCGACTGTGAGATAAAATGCACAATAAGTAGATACAAAGTGCCAGCGAGATGTACAATAATTCTTCACATTAGCTGAACACAAACCTGTGTCAATCCAGCTTTTGCTACATTTGCTTTTGTTGTTGTTTACTGATAATTACTTTATTCTTCCACTTTTGCTCAGTTTTAGACTGATTCTATATTTTTGGCTCATATACAATGAATCCGGGGATATTCTACTTAGAATAGTCATGGCATTTACCATAGAATCATGAACGTTAAAATAAAAATCAGTAGGCAAGGTAAGAACTATACACCCTGGTTCACATTCTTGTTTCCCTCTTATTTTGCTTTTTTGTTTTTGTTGTTTAGAGATAGGCTCTCATTCTGTCACTCAGGCTGGAGTGCAGTGACACGATCATAGCTCACCGTAAACTTGAACTCCTGGCCTCCTCCTCCCAAGTAACTGGGATTACAGGAACATACCAGCACATCCAGCTAATTTTTAATAGAGACTGGGTCTCACCATGTTGCCCAGGCTGGTCTCAAACTCCTGACCTCAAGCAATCCTTCCACCTTGGCCTCCCAAAGCATATTCGATTTTTCTGGAAATCGATTTTTGTGTATTTGTTTGAGATGGGGTCTCACTCTGTCGCCTAGGCTTTGGTGCCATGGCACAATCACAGCTCACTGCATCCTTGAACTCATCGGCTCTAGTGATCCTCCCACCTCAGCCTCCTGAGTAGCTGGGACTACAGGCATGCCACCATGCACGGCTAAATTTTTAAGTTTTTCTGTAGAGGTGTGGTCTCCCTATGTTGTCTAGGCTGGCCACAGACTCCTGGGCTCAAGGAAGTCTCCTGCCTTGGTCCCCCCAAAGTGTTGGAATTACAGACAAGAGCCATCATGCCCAACTGAAAATTGATTTTAGTAAAGAAAAATCTAAGATTTGTTATATACAAAGGTATATATTGCATTTGCTTGGATTGTGCTGCATGAAGTAGATGTTCAATAAATATTGATGACAGTGCTAGTAGTAGAAATATATAGAAGAGAGAAAAAAAGCATTGGTAGACATGGCTGGAGCTTACAAAACCACAGGAGGCAGAATGGTATTTTGGTAGTGTACTGACAATCTGATACTAGTTTGTCCTGGCAAATCATGCTGTCAAGGAAAAGGATATGGTTGGGGTCAGACACACTCGGGTTATGATTGAAATTATGTTAATCATTGTAAGTATAAGTTGGGGAGAAAGCTACCTGATCCTTCTAGCCCTCAGAAAGATAAAGATATAAATTGAAAATGGAATACCAACCTTGCCAGGAGGGTTTCTGAAACATTTGGGATGATGTCAAGTTAAGCGTTTAGCAATCATGGTACATGGTAGGTATACAATTTGGGATTGTCATTATTCCTACTGTTGTTATTGTTCGTGGTATTGCTATTAGGCCCCTATATTGGGAAAGGTGGTACACATCAATGGACTTGTGAATGGGCGTGCCCTCACCACTTCTTTTGTCAAAGGATAACAATGTTCCAGAAGAAGGAAATTGGAGAAAATCAAGACCCCACGACTCTCCCGAATCTTCACCTTGCCCACAAGTCTTTAGCTATTTACTGGAACTTTTCCACAGGCACCCAAAGCCAAACTCCAACACCCAAGCTTGGCACTACCAGTCAAATCTAAAACAAGGTCCCTCAGGCTACTACTCTGAGCTGGAATGCGAATCTATGGAGCAAAACCTTGGGATCACCATCACTCAGGGCCCTGAAAACTGATGCCAGGCCTTCTTTCTTCCCATGTGAAATTATATTTCTTGTGTGAGGCCATACTTGCATTGCTATAAAGAAAAACCTGAGACTGGGTTATTTATAAGAATAGAGGTTTAATTGGCTTATGGTTCTGCAGGCTGTACAGTACGAATAGTGCCTGCATCTGCTTCTGAGGAGGCCTCAGGAAGCTTTCACTCTTGGCAGAAGGCAAAGCCGGAGCAGGCACTTCATAGGGAGAAAGCAAGAGCAAGAGAGAGAGTGGCAGGGGGCGGGTGCCACACACTTTTAAATGACCAGATCTTGTGACAACTCACTATCGCAAAGACAGCACCAAGTCATGAGGGATCCACCCCTGTGACCCAGACACCTGGTGGGGGGGCAGAGCTCCAGCACTGGGGATTAAAATTCAACATGAGGTTAGGGTGGGGACAAATATCCAAACTATACCATTTCTTAGCTCTCTGATGTTATTTTTAAGTGTTCTTTCATTAAAATAGCCACAATTGTTTCTTCTTGATTTAGGATTCTTATCTCAGGTGTTGTTGATATCCTGAATCAATGGAAAACAAATAGGCCATGTAATGGCTGATATTTTTATTGATCTATTTTGCATTTCCAGCTTTGAGAATTCACGTGAGTGGCTCCACCATAGCCATTCTGAAGAGAACTGAGTGCCAGTTCCTGTATGAAGTGAGAGGAGAAACGTACTTAAAGGTAAGGAGTCCACAGAGACAATACATGGAAAAAGCTCTCAGACACGCTTGGGCCACCTCCTTTGAGCCTTGGCCAGGAAAGTTGAGGAGCATGCTCATCCTTTTCTGTACTCGTCACAGTGAGCACCCTCCATCCTCTGCAAGAGAAATGACCACCAAAAACTGTGAACTCAGAATTTTCCTTTACTCCAAAGAGCCCTTTTGACATTCTGAACTCTGCCACCATTTCCCCTGCCATATCCAGGTTTTGTCTGCAGTTCCCCCTCCAAACACAAGAGCTACATACTGTCTGGTCCAGGACTTATTTAATTTAAATCAAAACCCTCGTCCTCCCACTTACTTCCCTACTCTTACTACACAACGCTGCTATGATCTGAGGTCACCTCTCTTGCCAGTTGCTTTACTATTCCGAAGCTCTAGAATCACAAGGAGTGAATGACAAGGTGTGGCCCCATTCTCCTCCTCCTCCTCATCTGGAAGTTTGTTAAAATGCAGATGTCTGGACACTCCACCAGGCCTGCTATGCAAGATTCTCTGTGGGTGTAGATCAGGAATCTATATTTTTAACAAGATGATGTGTTTTTTAACAAGATGACCGCACTAATATTTGAGAATCACTACTCTAGCGTCTTCATGCAGTTCCTCACATTTAAAACAGCTGCCCTCCAAAGCCATCAGATGTCTCCAGTCGCTTCTCAGGCTGCTTTTCCAAAGTTATTACAATCTTTTCACAACTGGCAAAGCAACTATTAACTGTAAGTTACCTGCCTCCAGTAGCCATAGTGCTTCTGGCCTTTGTATTTTGATTGCAAACCTTGGAAAAGTCTCCTTTTATGTAAGTGTCCTAACATCATCACACTTGCTTTTTGAGTCCTCCATAGATACATTTTTTACAAAGAACATTTACCCCAAAATAGAACCGGTTTATGGATTACTATGGTCCAAACACAGCCAATGAACCACTATTTTTTTAAATGAGTTCAATAATATATAACCGTTATATATATATATCATTCATTTTTAAATTATTGATCTATATTACAGATATATATTATTACACTTTTGTTTTTAAATAATGGTTCACTGGCTGTGTTTGGACAGTATGTATTTTGTATCTCTTTTTCAAATACCAGCTTTAGCAAAACCAGAGTTTCCAGTATTCCAGTAAATTTCCATACATTCCGTAGCCTCCAGATGGACCCCACAAATGCCACTTAATGAGTTCTTAATTGTGGTGTACATGTGTTTGTAATAAGATAGGGAAACTGTAGCAAAAGTTTTGTGACAAAACTTTATTGAAAAAAAGGCTAGAAGGAAATATGGACAATGACAAGCAGTTGGATTTGTTGACGTAGCAGAATTGCAGATGAATTTTCTTCCTTTTTAAGTTAGAGTTCTTGTGATGTTGCTAGAGTGATATTTTAAAATGTCTTTTGGGGAAAAAAAAGAAAACTCTACTTTAAGAAAAGGATGTCTGCTGAATGAGAAACTTATTTTTAAAAAGGCACTTGGAAATAAAAATCTGTCTAGAGATAATGCAAATCGTAACAGGAATGTGTGATGTGCTTAAATATTGGCACTGATGAGAAATGCGGAAGTGAAACGTGTCATGGAAACAGATCACTATGGGAACAGTGGTCTACAGCTGAACTGACTCATTGGCCTCCGTGGTACCTAACTCTTTTGTCTTACCAGGGAAGGGGAAATGAGACTACCTACTGGCTGACCGGGATGAAGGACCAGAAATTCAACCTGCCAACCCCTCCTACTGTGTAAGCTTCTGGGTGTGGCAGGGACAGGGAGGAAATCAGAGATCTTGGCTTTGTAAGTTACGCTACTTAAAGCCAATTTAAGTTGGCAAGTGCCTTACAAGTGGCATATATTGCATAAGAAGGGACTATACATGAGAAGGTTTAGAAACCTCCCTTCTTAGACTGCAAGAAGGGAATTATCCTGAAAGCCTGCATTTTCCTGAGACCTCAATGACAAAAGAAAAGTATTTAGCCTTGGCTTCCCTGTCTGGAACATAGACTTTGCTTCCATGAATCAGATGTGTCGTCTCAGTATAAAACTACCTTTTTTTTTTTTTAAGCTCTGGATCCTTTATCCCAAGAAGGAGCTTCCACCTGGAAAAGAGGAGGAATGAACAGACTATTTAGAACTTGAGGAGATTTTGTTATTTCATGTGTTTCATTTTGTTTACTGGCTCTGTATTCATGATATTTTTAACTGTCAAAATTATGTTTTAAATGTCTTATCTCCATTAAAGTATACTTACAGTTTATGCAGAAAATATACTATATATTAGACAAGAACGAGTTAAAAGTTTCCTGAGTCTGGGTATGAGCTTCTACCTATTCTGCCCACTTTCCTAGACTGTACCAGTCATCATTTTGTCCCTGCTGAAAAACTGACTATATTGCCCTGCAATAAAGCAATGGCAAAGCTAGCATTGTGTTCCAGGCTTGCTCGGGGGAACAGAAGACACTTTAGAGTTCACCTCATGCGTGTCTGGTTCTCACAGGAGTGGAGCACACTGGGGGCAAAGAGGCTCTCTGCATTCCACTCCTGTCTTCATCTTTCTGTTGAGTTGCCTAATGAAAACAGGACCTGCCTCAGCCTCAAGACTGTGGTTCTGGGTCTTAACATGAAGTCTGTGTTCTCCGAGATGAGGAAGACAAAGTTTCAGGGTTAACTGACAGGTTTCAGTTCTCCTAAAGGTGACTCAAGTTGTCATCCAGTTGCCTATCAATACATGTTATTGCAACCAGATGGCCATTTCCTCGGCTTTTGCTATGGTTGAGAAACTGTCTTGCAGAGGCCTAGATGGCAGACCCAGAGAGATGGCAAGCTTCTAGAAAAGCCAAAACAAGCCAAATCTTCCCTGGGGCATGAGAAACCTAGCTCCTTACTTGGAGTGTCCCAAATCCATTCTAAACTCGTGGCCCCCTCCACCATTCTAAGCCTTCCCCAAACAAGACTCACACTGTGAAGTATGTGTGGGACAATGAGTTTTCAGGGTTGTGTGGCAGGGGCCGAGCATTCCTCCCTGCTTCTTTTCCCCTTCCTGCAGTGGCATATGTAAACCTAGATCGTCCCAACCATGCCTCCAAATTCCAGCAGCAGATCATTTCACTTTGAAATTGAAGTCTAATTTCCTAGCAGAGATAATAGTTTTTTAAGCTCATCAAAGGCGGGGATCATTTCGTATTCTTTGGATTTCCTGTGTCTAGCACAGAATAGGCATTCAAAGAGTAACTGAGGAACTGAACTGATTATTCTGGAGCTAAGGAATATTCTGTATGAATTGCTGAGAAGTTCTATTTTCTCTTCCCACCCTGTTTGCAGGGAGAATCAACAGCGTTTGCAAGCAGAATTTTCAGACATGATTGCCAACTCTTTACAGAAAAGACAGGCAGCAGGGATAAGAAGCCAAAAACCCAGACGAGTAGCCAGCTATAAAAAAGGCACTCTGGAATACTTGCAACTGAATACCACAGACAAGGAGAGCACCTATTTTTAAACCTAAATGAGGTGTAAGGACTCACGCAAATTAAAATACAGCTGCACGGAGGCAGCGACCTCAAGTGTCCTGAAAGCCTGCATTTTCCTGAGACCTCAATGAAGCAGAAATGTACTTAGGCTTGGCTGCCCTGTCTGGAACATGGACTTTTTGCATGAATCAGATGTGTGTTCTCAGTGAAATACTTACCTTCCACTCTGGAGCCTCATTCCAGCAGTTGTTCCAGGCAGCTTCCACCTGGAAAAGAAAAGAAATGAATAGACTATCTAGAACTTGAGAAGATTTTATTCTTATTTCATTTATTTTTTGTTTGTTTTTATTGTTTTTGTTTACTGGCTCTTTTTCCTTCTGTATTCATAAGATTTTTTAAATTGTCATAATTATATTTTAAATACCTTATCTTCATTAAAGTATATTTAACTCATAATTTTTGCAGAAAATATGCTCTATATTAGGAAAGAATAAAAGCTAAAGGTTTCCCAAGACTGTGTATGCGTTTCTACCTATTTTGCCCATTTTCCTGGAATACATCAGTCACATCATCTTGCACTTACTGAAAAACTGACTACATTCACTCACCTTGAAGTATGGCAAAGCTAGCATTGTTACTCAAGGGTGAGAACATTGAAGGTTAGTATCACCTGCTACACGTGAGGGAATTTCTGACCTTTAAACAGAGGTGTTGCTTCAGCTTGTCCAATTAACAATGTGGATGGCAGTGATCTAAGTATGGGACCAAGGCAAAAGTCAAGTTCCTGTACCGTACTTTTCTAACTATAAAGTAATCCATGTCTCCAAGCTCCTGATCTTTCATCAGTAAATTATGAATCTTAATACCCACTTCATTTTAGACTGTGCCACCCCCAAGCTGGCGTAACACCACTCACAGATAATTTCCTTAGACCCACAGTTTACGAGGGAAAAGGAGAAAATTGGAGATGGAAGTTTGATCTCCCCACCAGTCTGAGAATCTTCACAAGAAGCTCACTCTGGTCCTGTCTCATGAACCACTGTGAGTACCAGGTGGGCTGAAACACCAGGGGTGAACTGGGGACGAAAAGCGGAGGTGCTGATTGCTGAAACTGACATGCAGACCTTGCAGCTGCTCTGCTCCAATCAGCAGAGATGCCACACTGAGAAAACTGGATGATGCAACAGTCTTACTAGAGGCAAAACCCACAGGAAAGCCTGAATCCCTGGTTAGATTTCCCACAAAGCCCAGTGCTAATGTGGAATCTTCTTCTCACTTGGAAACAACTAAAAGGTTTTTTTTCTTTTAAACAACCTTTAAATTCTAGCATTCTCTTAAGGCTTCCCCAGACCAGGAAGCAACAGCAGACCAGTGACTAAGTTACAATATTAAGCACTAAAGGTCTAACACCACCAAAGAATGACTGTAAAAGCTGGAAGAGGTGGCCATCTCCTCAAATGTGCAGCATCAATGTAAAGACACAAGGATTGTGAAAACTCAGGGAAATATGATACCATCAAAAGAAATCAACAAAGCTCCAGTAATAGACCCCAAATAATTGGGGTCTATCAGACATGTCAGCAACATGTCTGACAGAATTCAGAAAAATCTTCTTAAAGAGTTCAGAGAAGCACAAGAAAGTATAGATTAAAAAATTAAATGAAATTTGAAAAACAATCCAGGAACAAAATGAGAAAATTGACAGAGGAAAAAATGTAAAAACACACATAAAAATAGAAACTTAGACATAAAGGATATAATAGCTAAACTGAAAAAGCTCATTATAAAGCCTCAATAGCATGTTTAATCAGAGGAAATAATCAATAGGCTTGAAGACAGGACATATGAAATTACCCATCAGAAAAGAAGAATTAAAAAGGATTATAGGATACCATCAAGCAAACTAACCTTCATATAAGAATTCCTGAAGAAGATGGGAAAGAAAAGGGTCGTATTTTAAAAATTATAGCTGAAAGATTTTCAAACTGAAGAAAGATGATAGCACTCAGGTACAGGAAGCTCAAAGGTCACCAGTCAAATTCAGAGAGGAATTCCCCAAATCATATCATAATAAAATTATCAAAAATCAAAGATAAAGAAGGAATATTCAAACCAGGAAGAGAAAAAAAAGCACACTCAATAGAGCTCCAATATAGCTTGCAGTAGATCTCTTAGCAGAAACTTTGCAGACTAGGAGAGAGTGAGATATATATTCAAAGTGTTGAGAAAAAGAAACTATCAGCTAAGAATACTGTACCCAACAAAGCTATCTTTCAAACATGAGGAACAGATAAAGACATTCCCAGACCAGGAGAAAAAAAAAGACCCTGAGGGAATTAATCAACATAAGGTTTTTCATACAAGAAATGCTAATGGGAGTCCAGCAGTCTGAAAGAGAAGAATGTTAACATATAACAAGAAAACATCTGAAGGTATAAAACTCACTGGTAAAAGTAAGAATAGAAATTCAGAATAATACTGTAATTATGGTATATAAACTGATAATATCTTATTTATGAAGACTAAAACTTATTAAAGATAATAATAACTACAACAATTGGTTGAAAGGCAATATAAAGAGATGTAAACTAAAACATCAAAAAGTCAAAACATGGAGGAGGAATGATGTTAAAGTATAGTGTGTTTTGTTGCTTTGCTTTCCTTTGCAATCAAAGCTAAGTTCTTTTCAGTTTAAAATAACTTATTATAACTATAAAATGTTTTATGTAAGCCTCATAGTAACCACAAAGAAAGAAATCTATAATACAGCCACTGACAATAAATAGCACAGAATTAAAACATACTACTAGAGAAAATTACTTAACCAAAGAGGAAGACAGTATGAGAGGAAGAAAATAAAAAAATTACCAGAAAAATGCAAAAAAAAAAAACACTTAAAAGAATGGCAACAGAAAACATGTTCCTATCAATAATAACCTTGAATGTAAATGGATTATATTCTCCAATTAAAAGACATAGAGTAGGGCAGGTACGATGGCCCAACGCCTGTAATCCCAGTACTTTGGGAGGCTGAGGCAGTTGGATCACTTGAGGCCAGGAGTTTGAGACCAGCCTGGCCAACATGGTGAAACTCCATCTCTACTAAAAATACAAAAATTAGCCAGCATGGTGGCACACACCTGTAATCCCAGCTATTCAGGTAGCTGAGACACAAAAATCACTTGAACCCAGAAGGTGGAGGTTGCAGTGAGCCGAGATCATGCCACTGCACTNAAAAAAAAAAAAAAAAAAAAAAAACACAAAAAAAACAAGACAGAGTAGCTAAATGAATTTTTTTAAAGAAAAACGGGACCTAATTACATGCTGTCTGTAAGAAACTACACCTCTGGAGATATGTGCAGACTGAAATCAAAGGAACGGGAAAAGATATTCCATGCAAATGGAAACCAAAAAGATCAGGAGTAGCTGTACTTATATCATATAAAATAGACTCAGGTCAAGAATAGTATACAAACAATAAAGAAAGCTATTATATAAATATAAAGGTGTCAATACAACAGGAGATGTAGTAATTGTAATATATATGAACCCAATACTAAGGTAAAATGTAAAGCAAATATGAATAGACCTGAAGGGAGAGATTGTCTATAATATAAAAGTAGTAGGGGACTTTAGCACCCCACTTTTAGCAATAGACATATCATCCAGACAGAAAATTAATAAACATGGAGGTTAAACTGTACTTTAGACCAAATGAACCTAACAGACTTTTACAGAACATTCTACCTAACAACTACAAAATACACATTTTTCTCAAAAGTGCATGGAGCATTTGTCCAGACAGATAATATGTGAGGGCATAAAACAAGTCTTAATAAATTTAAAGTCAAAATTATATTAAGTATCTTTTCTGACCACAATGGAATAAAACTAGAAATCCATGACAGGAGAATTTGACACAGTGGGCATGGGCATGTGAGAAAAAAGAAGAAAGAAAAAAAAAACAGGAGCAATGCTGGAAACTCTACAAATACACAGAAATTAAACGACATGCTCCTGAATTACTATTAGGTCAAGGAAAAAATTAAGAAGGAAATTGACATTTTTCTTAAGACAACTGAAAATGGAAATACAACATACAAAAATCTATGGAACACAGCAAAAGCAGTTCTAAGAAGGAAGTTTATAGCAATAAATGCTCACATTGAAAAAGTAGAAAAATGTCAAGCAAGATGACTTGATCTCAAGAATTAGAAAAACAAGAACAAACTTAACCCAAAATTAGTAGAAAAAAGAAGTAATAGAATGGAATTAAATGAAATAGAGATTTTTAAAACAATACAAAAGATCAACAAAGCAAAAAAAAATTTTTTTTAATATAAACAAAACAACATGCCTTTAGCTAGACTTCCTAAGAGAAGACTCAAATAAATAAAATCAAAGATGATAAAGGAAACATGACAACTGATGCCAGAGAAATACAAAGAATCATAACAGACTAGGAACAACTAAATAACAATAGATTAGAAAATCTAGAAGAAATGTATAAATTTCTGAACACATACAACCTTTCAAAATTGAATCATAAACAAATAGAAAACCCGAACAGAACAGTAACAAGATTGATGTAGTAATAAAAACTCTCCCATCAAAGAAAAGTCCAGGACCCAATGGCTTTACTGCTTAATTCTACCAACATTTAAAGAAAAACTAATACCAACTCTACTCAAACTATTTCAAAAAGTTAAGCAGAAGGGAATACTTCCAAACTCATTGTCCAAGGCTAACATTATTCTCATTCCAAAACCAGGCAAGGACTTCAAACCAATACCACTGATGAACATACATGCAAAAACCCTCAACAATATACTAGCAAATAAAATTCAACAGTATATTGAAAAGATCATTCACCACGATCAAGTGGAATTCATCTCAGGGATGCAAGAATGGTTCAACATACACAAATTAATAAAGATGATACATCAAAGTAAAAAATCAAGGATAAATACCATAAAATCATTTTCACTGATGCTAAAAAAGCTTTTAATGAAATTCAGCCTGCCTTCATGATAAAAATTCTCAACAAATTGGACATAGAGGAAACATACTTCAACACAATAAAGGCCATAATGACAAACCCACAGCTAACATCATAGTGAACAAAGAAAAGTTGAAAACTTTTTCTGTAAGATTTGAAGGAAGACAAGGATACCCACATTTACCTCATAATTTCAACATAGTATTGAAAGTTCTAGCCACAGCAGTTATGCAAGAGAAAGAAATAGATGGCATCCAAACTGGAAAGAAGGAAGTCAAATTTTCCCTGTTGGTAGACAACATAACCATATATATAGAAAACCTAAAAGACTCCACCAAAAACTGTTAGAACTAATAAATAAATTTAGAAAAGCTGCAGGATACAAAACCAACATAGAAAAATCAGTAACATTTCTGTATTTCAATAACAAACTAACTAGAAAAATATCAAGAGAGCAATTCTGCTTACAATAGCTCCAAGAAAAAAAAATACCTAGGAAAAAACTTAATAAAGGAGTTAAATGAGCTCTGCAATAAAACCTATAGAACACTGATTAAAGAAATTGAAGAGGACACAAATAAATGGAAAAGATTCCATGTTCATGAATTCAAAGAATTAAAATATGAAAATGTTTAAATTACCCAAAACAATGTAAAGATTTAATGCAATTCCCATCAAAATACTAATGGCATTCTTCACAGAACTAGAAAAAGAAAATCCATATGGAAATCCAAAAAACCCCAGAAAGCCAAGCAATTTTGAACAGAAAGAACAAAGCTGGAGGCATTTCACTACCTGATTTCAAAATGTACTATAAAATTGCAGTAACCAAAGCCACAGGGTACTGGTATAAAAACAGACACATAGACCAATATAATAGAATGGAGAACACAGAAATAAATTCATGTCTTTACATTCAACTGATTTTCAACAAAAACATCATGAACATGCATTGGAGAAAAGACACTCTCTTCAATAAATGAGGGTAGGAAAACTATACATCCACATGCAAAAGAGTTAAACTAGACCCCATGTCTCACCATAAACAAAAATCAACTCTAAGTTTGTTAAAGACTTAAACATAAAACCTCAAATTATGAAAGTACTGGAAGAAAACATAGGGAAAACACTTCAAGGCATTGGCTTAGGCAAAAGTTTTATGGCTAAGACCTCAAAAGCATAGTCAGAAAAACCAAAATAGACAAATGGAACTATATTTAACTAAAAATTTCTGCAAAGTAAACAACCAACAAAGTGAAGAGACAACCTGCTTGAGTGCAACAAAATATTTGCAAACTATTCATCCAACAAATGACTAATATCCAAATATATAAGTAACCCAAACAACTCAATAGCCAACACACACACACACACACACACACACACACACACACTCCAAATTAAAATTTCAAAAATAAGCAAAATAGGCCGGGCGCGGTGGCTCAAGCCTGTAATCCCAGCACTTTGGGAGGCCGAGGTGGGTGGATCACGAGGTCAGGAGATCGAGACCATCCTGGCTAACACGGTGAAACCCCGTCTCTACCAAAAATACAAAAAACTAGCTGGGCGTGGTGGCGGGCGCCTGTAGTCCCAGCTACTTGGAGGCTGAGGCGGGAGAATGGCGTGAACCCGGGAGGTGGAGCTTGCAGTGAGCCAAGATCGGGCCACTGCACTCCAGCCTGGGCCACACTGCGAGACTCCGTCTCAAAAAAAAAAAAAAAAAAAAAATAAGCAAAATACCTGAATAAATATTTCTCAAAATAAGATATACCAAAGTTCAAGAGATATATGAAAAAATAAATGTTCAACAGGGAAATGCAAATCAAAACCATGGTAAGATATCACTTCACCCCCACTCATACCTGTAAAGCTATTTAAATTTTTAAAAATTAAAATAAAATAAAGATATCACCTTACCCTAGTTAGAATGGCTATTATCAAAAAGACAAAAAATAACAAATGCTGGCAAGGATGTGAAGAATGGAATGCTTGTGCACTGTTGGTGGGAATGAAAATACACCCACTATGAAAAACAGTATGAAGGTTTCTCAAGACATTAAAAATAGATAATAAAAATTACACACAACTAATTTAAAAAATCAATATACTTTAACACAGGAGTAAAAAATTATGCAAACTAACCAAAGAGAAAAAGAAGTGCATGAAACAAAACAGAGCTACTAAGAACTGTAGGAGAATATCAAATGGTCTCACATGTATGTGATTGGAATCCCAGCAGACAAAATAATCCAGAAGAAATATTTGAAAAAATAATGCCTAAAGTTACAGTAACCAAAATCACATTACTGGCATAAAAACAGACAGACCAATAGAAGAGAACAGAGAACACAGAAATAAATTCATGCCTTTAGATCCAACTGATTTTCAAGAAAAGCACTACAAACATCCATCGGAGAAGAGACAGTCTCTTCAATAAATAAGGGTAAGAAAACTATAGATCCACATGCTGAAGAATGAAAGAGTTTACCAAATGTAATGACAGCCACCAAATCACAAGTTTAAGAATCTCAGAGAAATCCAGTTAGGATAAATTCCCAAACCCTCATCTGGGCATATTATATTTAAACTGCTGAAAACCAAAAATAAAAAAATTGTGAAGATAGTCAAAGGTGAAAAAAAGACATTGCACACAGAAGGACAAATATTAAGAATTACTGGCCGGGCGCGGTGGCTCAAGCCTGTAATCCCAGCACTTTGGGAGGCCGAGATGGGCGGATCACGAGGTCAGGAGATCGAGACCATCCTGGCTAACACGGTGAAACCCCGTCTCTACTAAGAAATACAAAAAATAGCCGGGCGAGGTGGCGGGCGCCTGTAGTCCCAGCTACTCGGGAGGCTGAGGCCGGAGAATGGCGTGAACCCGGGAGGCGGAGCTTGCAGTGAGCTGAGATCCGGCCACTGCACTCCAGCCTGGGCTACAGAGCGAGACTCCGTCTCAAAAAAAAAAAAAAAAAAAAAAAAAAAA